>NC_134413.1:27302487-27352487 GCF_038048845.1 Mixophyes fleayi
TTCATCTGGACAGTGGATCACAGCCATTTTGTTTCATTTGCTTGTTAAAAAATACAATAACATTCAGTTATAAACACAATTCTGTCTCCCATCTCATAATCTGTCTCCTGTAAATGTTTCTGACAAAACATCAAATACTTTGGAGTCTATGTTCCTTCCTATCTTTTACTCAGATATATGTTGAATATAACCAAACTGCATTTTCACGTTCTAGCCCTGTCTTTAGCTTTCTACTTTAGTTCTCTAAATCCTTTATGGCTAAACAGAATGCAAAAATATTTAATGTGACACACAATAATCAGTAATCATATAATATCTCTGGTTATAATATACTCTTCTGGTGGTACCATACCTCTGTGATCTTTCATAGGAAAGTTCCTCTATGCCATCTTCTAGCTAGAGAGCTACCTGTCTCTGTTTATTCTGGGATTTACCCAAAATAAAATTATACTGGAGGGTCAGTATTTCCAGGATGTCTGAAGTCACTGGTACCAGCCAGCCAGCTTTACTCCACCATAGGTAGGTGATGCTTCTGATATACCTCCTGAACATTGCTGAAGGAGTTAGTGATGCTTTGTCTTCAAAGCCTCGCTCGCTTATTATAACTCTGCTCGTCTGAATGATGTCCGGCGTATGATGGACATCCTGTTCTTAGCCACTGTCACATGGTTCTACTGTGTGGATTCCAGGAATGTATGTCAGGTCTGACTGTAGTGATCTTTATTTGTGCAAAAGAAATGAACGTTTCTATTACTCTGTTATTATTATAGCACTGACCAACAGAACGAAAGAATAGAGAAAATAAATACATTCTGTACCATTGCTTGTATTAAGCTGCATAATACATTTTTTTTAGTGGGGTGTGTTTTTTTGGCACACATTTGGTACCCTAGTAAGAGTAGAGCAAATTTTGAGTTCCACAGGATATTTGAGCATTGTTGCCGTATAGGAGCGCTCCTTTCTGACAGCAGAGTAGCCATCTATGAATGGCTTGTTTAGGGATCCCAGCTTACTGCAGTGTCCTCTCCAGTTAGCAGATCTCGATACAATACATCATCTGTGGAATAAGCTATTTGCAGTTTAGATCCAGCAACATGGACTAGTATCCCTGTGTTGCAGACGCTTTGGCCACAACAAACATGCACTGTTCTGTGGGCAAAGGGGGAAAACATCATCATCATTTATTTATATAGTGCCAACATATTCCGTAGCGCTTTACAATTGGGAACAAACATGGTAAACTAATAAACAAACTAGGTAAAACAGACAAAGAGGTGAGAAGGCCCTGCTCGCAAGCTTAACCTCATGTGTCAAACTCCCATTGTCCAACAGATTGTAAGTCTACATTTGCAGTCGGCCCAGCCAGACTGCAAAGGTAAAAGTGACTCATAAACGAAATGATTCTGTCACACAACAATGTTGGTCAAAGGGTAGTTGTATAACGGGTGGTAATAGTAGGGTAATGTAGTGAGGTTAAGAGGGTGGTTGAGGACTATTATAAGCTTGTCTGAAGAGGTGGGTTTTCAGAGAACGCTTGAAAGCTTGTAGACCAGAGGAGAGTCTTATTGTGTGAGGGAGAGAATTCCATAGAGTGGGTGCAGCCCGAAAAAAGTCCTGTAACCGGGAATGGGAGGATGTAATGAGTGTGGATGAGAGATGCAGATCTTGTGCAGAACAGAGTTGCTGAGTTGGGAGATATTTTGAGACAAGAGAGGAGATGTATGTTGGTGCAGCTTTGTTGATGGCCTTGTAGGTTAGTAAAACATGGAGATAGATGCGCTAAATAAAATCATCACACGTTGTAAAGTTTGTAGCACTGCAACATGTTTTGTGTAACATAAAGTATAGTGTTATCAAAGGGAATTTATTGTGTTACAATTTAATTTTGTAATGTAGGCAAAATGTATTGTGGAGGAACTGGGGCTATAGGGGTTTTGTTCACGACAATTTCTTCTCCTTAATACCGTTTGAACCCAATGCTGCTGTTTAAGCACTGCATGGGTTAATGCTTTACTTTGGCATGTAATCATAATTATATCACTAATAGAAAACAGAGGTAATCCCTCTCAAACAGATTATAGCTGGTGAGGTTTACATTATGTCCTCTTAATAACACTCATATTTGTGTTATCACAACCTTCAACAAATCAGCATTACCACATGTACATGCGTAGATGAAAAGCATACAGTTGTTGCTGTGTAACAACCAGAACGCTACAACTAGATCAGGCCAATTACATAATCATTTTCTGATACATTTTCTTTCAGTCATATTTTGGATGGTGCTTTAAACACACAGATTATGTTTTACCGCCACCTAGTGATAGTTTAAGCAATTGCAATGTATACATATTCTAAAACATTGATATAGTTTTGCAGTGCATAACGTAAGACTATTCACTGTGCAAGGTTATATACTTTCTGAAGTTAATATTTACCATCCTCATTATTCATTTATATAATCCGAAGTGCAGTTACTGGACATTTGTCATTGAGGGGAAATTTCATATGAGAACAGATATGTTTCCAGTATCAAATATTGCTGTGCTCGAAATTGTCTGCATCTAGATGGAGTTGGGGGCATTTATACCAGACCAGAAATGTTTTCACCAATAATTTCACACATCTATTGAAAGTATAATTATTGTTTATTAATGTGGATTGTCTACTTTTGGACAATCCTTCCTCAAAATAACCACTCTCCTGTGTTCATCATCATCCATTTATTTAGCGCCACTGATTCCACAGCACTGTACAGAGAACTCGGTCACTGGAGCTTATAGTCTAAATTCCCTAACACACACACATACATACATACATACATACATACATACACACACACTTAATAGCAGCCAATTAAGTTTTTTGAGTGTGGGAGAAAACCGGAGCATCTGGAGGAAACCCACGCAAACACATGGAGAACATACAAATTCCACACCGATAAGGCCATGGTCGGGAATCTAACTCAAGACCCCAGTGCTGCGAGGCAGAAGTGCTAACCATTAAGCCACCGTGCTGCCCTTGTGCAGTATGTAGGGGGCTTCTCTCTAGGTGCCACACTTGTTATCTGAAGCCAATAGCCAGCTTGCTCTATGGCTCCTGGCACTGGAGGATTCAATGGGACAACTCTTTATAATAACATGCTCTCTCCATATACAAGATAGAACTATATTGAAGAGCTACAATGCATGGGCTGTATTAGAGTTACATAGACCTATTTTCTATATGGAGGGAGCATGTTCTAATAAAGAGTTATAAATAAAAAAAGTGGATAACTCCTTCAAGCAGAGTTGGACCTTTCTGTTTGATCGTAAGATTAGTAAGCACCCTTTACTATTTTAGTACCTGCAATTTTGTAAATGTTTACAGCGCTTCGGTTAGGAATTACATAGCTCCTTAACTATAACCAACATATTTAGCAAATAACAATCCCTTTTTTAATGTGTGACAGTGATCTGTGATTGATAATATGCACAGTTGTTCTGATATTAATAAAAGTTCTTAAGTTCAAAGTTCCTTTAAAAGGCTATTGGATATTGGGCTACATTTATCAATGCTAAGAGTATTGGGTATTAGCTTTCATTTATACAGATCATCCACACACACCTTATGGAAAGCTTGAAAATCCAAAGTACTTGATGTACTGAGAAGTGATACACCAAATCCTAAAAGGTGGCTTCTGAGTGAACCAGTACCTTGTCCATCCAACCAGGTGCTCTCTTTTATGTAGACACCGTGCATTGGATCACCAAGCGCTCCAATCAGCAATGCTGGTTGAATATGGTATGGAGATAAGCTGTATCTCGTTAAGAAAGGGGAAACAAGGGATCAAGGGAAACAAACCACTACTTTTCTAGCCGAAGATCATTGTTAGCTTTTTTTTTGGCTCACTCACTCTAGAACAGGCTTGGACATAGCAAGTAACATGCTTCAGGAAAAAACCTCCTCAACAAACTCATCTTTGTCATTTGAGCTCAACATCGACAAATACACATGCACAAGTTTCCAGGACAATGTTGCTAATGATATTTTTGTTTAAAAAGTATTTATCCACCTACATGCTGCAGGTTACCATAGATGTTCTAAGCAGGATTTTGGTTAATGTCTGATACAGGTATGTGTAACACACTGTTGAGAGGCGGAACAGCGGATCACCGGATCACAAAGTAAATCCTAGGCACCCCCCAAACGAGCGAAAGAAAGGACAATCTCATCTAAAGCAAAATCCTTTGGGTAGTGGATATAGGGGCTGAAAAGTTTTGTAACTGTCAATAGATTCTGGAGGAATCCGTTATTCTTATACCACACTCTGACTATTTGTTCACAGGTACCACTGCTGGCAGTTTTCCTCCTGGAAGGAGACCAGGCGCTAACCCTTTCTGTAAGTAACAAGCATAATAATCAAATAATATATACAAATAATATATACTAACATTACTGTGATACTAAGACACTTGCTCTGCACATAATCTCACATTCATTGTCAGCCACTCTCAGAGCATGCTGGGAAATTAAAATCAGCCTCTGCTTTAAAGGGGCCACTGAAATTTTAAATAATAAAAAAATACAAAATGGTCCATACGGACTGGAATCTGCAAAATTCATAAATACAAATGGAAACTTTGCAAAATGTAAGATGTCTGCCACTTTAGGACAGTCGTCGTACTAGCTAATTTTTCATTTTAGGCTAAAGTGACACCTCTTTTGTTCCCTAACAAGCTTCAAGGCAGTAATCTGGAATAAAATGTCACATGTCATCTCTCCAATATATATAAATGATACCAAGGGCAGTCATTTTATGATAATTTGTATTTTTCAATTTGTATACTGTTTAAACAATCATGTAAATAACCTTACTGCTCTGTACACTTACATTTATTAACATTAATTGTATTTGGATCATGGCAGACGCTAAAATATACGCAGGTATGGAATCTGTCATACAGAATGCTTGAGAGATAATTTGGCACACCATGCCTAAAGTCTACTGTATTGCATTTTAAAAAGGACTCCTGTCTTTTCCCCCACTGCTCCTGGATTTTCCATCCTCATTAAATTATCTAGCAGTGCTCCTCACAGTGACTGATGGCAGAAGAACACCCAGCAATTGTATACTTTTTTTCCTGGTTTTTGGAACAATATAGATAACACATTTCTGGATAAGCTATGTCATAGCTGCATGCCCATTATGATGAGTAAGGCTTGTATTATGGGGCATATTCAATTGATGGCGTGATCGCCGAAAATCCCACGCTCCAAAAACATTAATGTTAATACGGCAATATCTCGTTGGATTTCAGCTTGCAGCTCCCTGAGCTGCGAGCTGAAATCCAGCGAGTAAATTACTGTATTAACGGTTTTTACACGCAGGATTACCGTATTAACGGTAATATTTATGGAGCGCGGGATTTTCAGCGATCACGCCGTCAATTGAATATGCCCCTATGAGTCGGCTATTGTAGTCTTATGTAAAATAACCCCAAAGGAAACAATGGCAGCTGTTTGTCTGGAGTACTACAAAATTATCCACCAGAAAAACATGATGTACAGTATATCAGACCGAGAGCTCGACATACAGAAACATTGGATTGTTTAATATCCGTGGGTACATATTACAAACCCTCACCACATGATCACATTACCTGAGCATCACTTTAGTCCTTTAGCGGCTGTTTATATAACTAGCCACTTACACTGTTACAATGCTACGTGAATGACTGTCAGGCGCCGTCCCCGCTCTTCTTCCATGGAGCAGAGATGACCAACGGGTCGCTATTTTCGATACCAGTCGGCAGTCCGTGTCATCACTGACCGCCCTTCACTCCAGAGCCTATCGGTTTCTCCCTCCCTCTATTTTAACCTGGCTCTGACACCATTAAGGTACCAGAGTATCAGGTCTTATCTGTCTCCAGCATCTCTTGTGTTATTATCCTATACTGCTCATTTGGTTTTGACCTGGCTTGTTCCTACACCTTTCCTCTGATTGCGATTTGGTTATTTCGCTCTCCTGGTTGACCGCGGCTATTTTGACTTCCCTTTGGATCTCCCTTGGTACCGTTATTCCTAACTGACCCAGATCGTTTGACCATTCTCACCACTACTACGCTGGTAACTGTCCTGGTAAACCCCGACCTGCGCACCTCTTGCAGCCAAGCCCAAACTTCCTTATGGGGGTCCCTGGTGAACACCAGAGGTGTGTTAGACTCCGCTCCTCCTTGTTCAGTTGTGTCAATACCAGTTAGTAGCTCTATTCTGTACTCAGTCCTAAGAATATACTCTGGCACCATGGATTGACAAGGTAAACCGCCTGCACATGACCTCTTACTCCATTTAACTTGAGCAACAGCAATCCAATTTGCGCTGTTGCTTCAAAGCATCCAGGGAGTAGTCGCTCATTTGTATTCCGTTCAGGGATCTTTTTCCACCCAACAGACTGTTCTAGCTATCACGGCTTAGGGTCGCTTTCAGCAGGACAGTATGCAGTCCAATTTCGGACTTTAACCTCAAAGTTGAAGTGGAATAATGACGTCCTAGTAGCCACCATTTGGCAAGGATTAGCAGGTAGTATTAAGAATTATTTTGCTTCTTGTGATCTGCCTGCTAACTTAGATGATCTAATTTCTCTTTGTATCAAAGTGGATATTCTCCATTGGGAACGCTCTTACGAAAAGGATCAGGCCCGCCGTTTTTCTCCACACCAGGCTCTACGATTCCAGTGTCCAGTTCCTCCTGTTGAAGAACCCATGCAGACTGGACGCTCTTGCCTCTCTCGTGAAGAACGTGAGTGCCACTTTAAGAGTAATCTATGCTTGTACTGAGGGAAAGCCGGACACCTACTGTCCTCTTGCACCTAAAGACTAGGAAACACCACCTCCCAGGTGATGAAAGGGGGGCTGTCCTAGAATCCAGTTCTCACACTTCCTGCTCCCTAAAGAATGCTGACTTTCTTATGCCAGTTAACCTCTTTATTGGATGGTCTCATTGGATTCTCTGCCTTTGTGGATTTTGGATCCACTAGGAACTTCACACCTGCCACTCTAGCATCCAAACCTTGTCTGCCCTTTCATTCTTGCTACAACCTCTGATACACAGTTACCATTACATGTATCATTAGTCCACTATGTTTGCATGTAGGAGTTCTCCTTGCTGAGTGGATGATGTTCCTAATTCTTCCTCAATCCAATAACCCAAACATCCTGGAGTTACCCTGGCTAAGGACACATTCTCCGCAATTTGACTGGCACCGGGTCCAAGTCATCTCTTGGGGTTCCTTTTGAAGCAAGCACTGTCTCTCCAATATTCCGTATCTTAAGTACTCAATTTCCATGTCACTCTCTCCCATCTGAAGTGGTCCTCTCCGATCCCTATATGGATTTCCTGGATGTCTTCGGTAAATCCGCGTCTGAGTGGTTACCATCACATCGACCCTGGGACTGTCCCATTGATCTTGTCCCTGGCAAAACCATTCCCAGGGGCAGAGTTTATCCCCTATCATTACCTGAGACTCAAGCCATGTCTGAATACAAATCTGAGAACCTTCAATGGGGCTTTATACGGAAGTCTTCTTCCCCGGCGGGTGCAGGATTTTTCTTTGCCAAAAAGAAGGATGGCTCATTAAGACCATTGACCTTCTCTCCAGATATTATTGGTGTGCTCCCTCTGGTCAGATGTCCGCAAATACATACAAGCCTGTAATATTCATGCTTGGCACAAGGTTCCAAGGCAATTTCTTCTTCCTCTTCAGATTCCAAATTCTCCCTGGACCAGCATTACTATGGACTTTATAACAGAGTTACCTCAGAGTCTCGGCTCTAATACCATTTGGGTCAGGGTGGATAGATTTTCAATATGGCCCACTTCATTCTTTACAAGGAATTGCCATCTGCCTCCGAACTCTCCCATTTGTTCATTAAGAACATCTTTCGTCTCCACGGTTGTCCGCACAAAATCATCTCAGACCGTGAGGTACAGTTTGTTTCTAAATTTTGGCGGTCTTTTTGTAAAAATCTTAGCATTAGCCCCAAATTCTCATCTCGATACGATCCTTAGACCAACAGGCAAACCAAAACAAGTTGTTCAGGACCTTGAATCCTTCCTTCGCTACTACTCGTCTGAACATCAATCCTCTTGGAGTGACCTTCTCTGCTAGGTCGAGATCGCACATAATAATCCCATAAATACATCTACTGGTTCCTTTCCCTTTTTCATGATCTTCGGCATCCAGTGTTACCCAGTCTTACAAAACAAAAAACCTGTTACCATGGTTCCTGCTGTTGACACTTTGGTTTGTTATTTCTCCCAAATTTGGACACAAACTCGAGCAAAACTCTCTGAGGCTTCCCAACATTACAAGCTTTCTGTTGTGACAGTCACCGGAGGAACCTCAATGTTCTTCAAGTAGGGGATCGGGTGTGGTTATCCACCCACTATCTTACGCTTCGGGTTCCCTCAATGAATTTGGCTCCACGATTCATTGGTCCCTTCCCCATCTTCCAGGTTATTAATTCAGCCTCCTAGAAACTGCTATTATCCCCTTATATTAAAATTCACAACTACTTACTAAAACCTCTTGTCCTCAATGAATTTTTCAAAGAGCCCGCTGCTCCTCCTCCTATCAAGACTTCACTTGGCGATGAGCATAAAGTGGAATGAATTTTAGGTTTGTGTTCCCTTCGGGGCAAGACCCAATTATTTATTGGAAGGGCCACAGCCTTGAGGAGAGATCCTGGGTGGAAAAAGTTGACCTTCATGCCCCTCATCTAAGCTAAATTCCTGGATAAACCTGTTGCCAGTTCACCCCAGATGGAGAGTAGGAGGGTACTGTTAAGCGCTGACACACTTCTTGTCCATGGAGCAGAAACGACCACCTGTCACTTCTTGCCCGAGGCATCCTGTTGCTAGGCAACATACGCACCTTCCCTGGCAGTCCTTGCGCCGTTGGGTGTTTGCGCAGTAGCGCGTCCTGTTTCTAGGCAATGGCCCGCCATTCACTCCAGAGCCTGTCAGCTTCTCCCTACCTCTATTTTAACCTGGCTCTGACACCAATACAGTGCCAGCGTATCAGGTCTTACCGGTCTCCAGTGTCTCTTATGTTGTTATTCCTCATCCTATATTGCTCCTTTTGGCTTTGAACCAGCTTGTTCCTACACCTCTCCTTTGGATTGCAATTTGATTATTCTGCTCTCCTGGTTGACCTTGGCTATTCTGACTTCCCTTTGGATCTCCCTCTGCTCCATTCTTCCTGATTGGCTTGACCCAGACCGTTTGTCTATTCTCATCACTAGTACACTGGTAAGAGAACCGCGACCTGCGCACCTCTTGCAGCCAAGTCCAAACCTCCTTGTGGGGGTTCCTGGTGAATACCAGGGGTGCATTAGACTCCGAGCCTCCTTGTTCATGCGTCAATACCAGTTAGTAGCTCCACCCTGTACTCAGTCCAGATAATGACTAGTGCTAGTGTAATAGTACTTTCTTTTTTTCCCCAACAATATTTTTATTAGCAGTTTTTCAATTAAGGGTACAGAAAACAAAAAGAGAATAGGGGTTAGAGGGGGGATGGGAAAGTGCAGGGGAAGGGGTAAGGGTACGGTACGATAGCAAAACAGACATTACAATGAGGTTAGTCAAATCAATGATAGCAAACAACACGTCTACAGCAGGGAACAAGGACTTATGGCATCGTTGCGAGATGGCTCCTTGAAATAGTCTGGAAATCATGTGATAAGAAAGATCTTATTATACCAGTCAGGTAACTGGAGTCTTTGTCTATGTTTACATAGACAAATCCCTTAGATTGTACGCTCCCTTGAGCAGGGCCATCTCTCCTCCTGTTTCCTACACTTCTAACTCTGCTCTCCAGCTACCTTTTCCCCCACCCCCCTGGGGGTCTCCCCGTCATCCGCGCCCTTCCTCTTGGGCTCCAGCGCTTGCTGGTCTTCCCTCCCCCTCTCTCTAGCTGTGCTTTGAGCTTACTGAGTTACTGTGCTTACTGTTTACTGTACCGTGCCGTCCCACCTTGTATTGTACTTGTTTGTCCCTGTACGGCGCTACGGACACCTAGTGGCGCCCTATAAATAAAAAATAATAATAATAATACATATATACTGGAGAAATGTATTAATATCAATAAGAACAAAAAGCAATTAACGTGCAAAGTGTCTTTTTTTCTGTATTAGTGAATTGTAAGTAGCGCTAAAATGTCTTGAGGTGCTAAAAATAGACTATATTGTTTATAATTGTTGCAAATAGCAATGTAACTAATTTTACGGGCAATTTAAAAAATAAATAAAAAAGGCACTGTTGATGTCAGGTTGTAAGTGCTACTTGTTTCACCATCTTATACAGCTCTTAAACCTGTGGCTTCTGTTAAGAGCAGAGATGAACGAGTTCGTATTTAGGCTTTGCGTTATCTTATTTGATAATGCCGCATCTGCACTAGTTGTTGCACGCAATGCCAGAGAAATTGATGTAAATACTAGATGGACAAAGGTAAAGATCAACAAGAAACAAATAACAATGTATAGGTTTGTAAAAGCCCTTTAAAATGACAGGTGAACAAGAACTAAAAATAAAGTATGAATTTGCCATTATCTATTTTAAAACCCAACATAAAATAATCTAGATGTGTTATTATGTCTTTTTGCAGTAGGTCGCCTTGTGTAGAGAGGCATACACACGTAATATGAAGAGTGAAGGAGAAGAGGCCTCTTCGTAACGATCCAATCAGAGGCAGCCGATGGACCGCTCAACGTTTGCACTTTTAAGTGGACTTTTTACATAACATGTTTTTTTTTTTGTTTTTTTTTTAAAGAACCAACAATCCAAGAACAAGAAAAAATGCTTTTTTTCCCTTTTTTTAGTTTTTTTTTTTTTTAATTAAGACAAAAAAAAGAATCTGCTACTGACAATTAGTAACTGAACTCATTGTGACTCTGGATGAAGAAAGGAGATTTGTATATAATTGTATATGTAAATTGTACAGTCCCACTTGTACAGGTCTTAACACTTTTTTTGTCTTTTATAAGATTCTAGTTGGCATCCTGTCCCTGTTTTTTGCTGATTTTCATCCTGTAACTATAGCATTTGTGTTTGTATTGCTTTCATTTTGTAAATTAAAATTGATTAAACAAATGTAATGAGTAAGTATATTTCAGTAGGTTGTTCACCACGTGTGTAGTATGCAACATATTATACATGATCAATTCTGTCCGTTTGCGCTACAGACAAGCCATAGTTGGCGGCTGTATGCACAAAGGTGACTTGGATATACTGGTATGATAAATAGTGTATACAATAAATGCTTCTCACCTTCTCTCCTTGGCGCTGTGCTTCCATCCGAGTAGTAGCTTTTGGGATTCGGACCTTACCACCAGGGATCGACTCTGGACCTCTTGTGGCCAGCCCAGCTGTTCTTGATAACACTATACACAGACAATATACTTTGGAACCACTACAGTTTCCAAAGAAAGAATGGTGAATGGGGGAAAAAAGGGAAGAATTGTAAAGGGTTTGCTACAACCTATAACAAGCTTTGAACAGACAATACCGGTGACAGCGTATGGGTAACCTTTTCTGATGACTCAAACACATGGCCAGGCACACAAGTCACAAACAGCCATTGAACATTAACAAAACACTCTGAAAATATAATGTAATAATAAGTCTTTATGGTAACCAAGGTTACTATAGATACCCCATTCCTGCTTAGGACTGCTTGTTCATAATTAAATAAAACTGGATACATTGGGATACATCAAATTAGGAACTTGGGGGCTAGACTAGACGCATTAATCTCTATGAAACGATGATCACACACGTGAAATAGCCAACATTTCTTGTGCCTCAAAGGATGAAGCTGTATCGGCATTGGTGACATCACTGGTATTGGCCGATACTGTGATATTGAGTGGCTTCTCTATACTGTTTTGTAACCATCCTCCTGTAAGATTTTCACCTTTATCGATCGGTTCAATGAATAAGTCTAATATTACCACCTTCCTATGGCAACAAATTTCTGTTCAACATGCAAGTGGAGACCCTCTTTCTATAGGGATGACGAGAGCATGTTTACCCATTGTCGTGGACGTTCCTTTGTCATTTACACAGTGCTTTGAAAAGATGGTTAGACAAAATTTTATATTAACCATGGGTATATTTATACAAATGACTTCATACCATCAAGGTCTCTTTTTATCCAATGTAAATAAGCCTTAGCTATTTAACCTTTAATCATTGAACCACTCCATTCTCTTTATTAGGGAGGTTGTCTACCTCTTAGTCCAAAACTGTCTCCTATATCTGAGTTGTGCTCTGACTTGTGCCATAATGGTAAAAATATCTTTGCATGATGTGCATCTATCCCCCTTTTTTATGCATTCCGGGATTTCATTAGGTTTCAGTTGTTTGGCAGTCGGTGCCAATGTTTAGCTTGCCGTCTTCTAGTGTTCCTAAATACTATCCATTGCCACAGTTTTCACATCATTTACTGTGTAAGTAGCATAATTGTTACTACGGTCTAGGACAGAGATGAGCAACATTTATCTTCATTACATGTCACTTGCCTCCCCCCTCCACCATTCCTTATAAATCTTTCTGCAGCAGACTGCTATGGTAATCTGCTTTGAACAGTATCACATATTGCAAAATACAAATATGCCCCATCTAATTCACTAGAATAGATCCAGTTTCCAACTTTGTTTCTCCTAAAAGCTAATCACACTGGTTTGGCATGAATGGTCTCATGAAACCAAGCGAACGCATTTATTAAATCATTTTCTATGGTTTATTTCTGGAGAGCATCTGTTAGAATCCCTGAAACATACTTTACTGATGGCTTGATGTTGGGCTCAGAAGTCTATACTTTGCTGGCTCTGATTAAATGTTAAAACCACATCTGCTTTCTGCCTCTTATAATCACAGACATATAGAACACATTTAAGAGATTTGCTTTTTTACTTATCTCTCCTACACTTGTTTTTCCTTGTGTACCTTTAAGTAGTCCAATATGATCAGTAAGATTTTGTTCTTTCCTTTTGCTGCTTATGTAGTTAAACAAAATGGGTATTAGACTTTGTCTTTAGTAATCTTTGCGAACTTGATTTCATTCTTACATTTGCTTACAGTACTTGGTTTTTACATACTCATTCTAATTTTAATAACTTTATGGTTCGTTTTCCCCATTTAACCACTAATTATTTAATATTTTTATTTCTAGATATGTTTTTGACATAAGGTATGTCTTTTTCGGTTGCTGAGCTTGCACTCCTCCAAGATGGGGAAAGGTAATAGGATGCTGCCACAGACCCTTGGGGTTACCTTAATGCCCCTAAATTAATAGAGCAAAATAGATTGTTTTGGGGTAGTGAAGATATATAGAGACTTTTGAGCCTACATTTCTATATATCTTCACTGTAAGATTGATTTAGTGGCCACATGCGATTACATTAAGGAAATATCACGCACATATTTAGGGTAGCTTCTATTTAGATTAACATCTTCACCCTCACCCCAAAACAATCTATTTTGACATCAGTTATGTACCTGCAAAAATAGTTACGTAACAGAACGTAGAAATGACTCATTGATTTATGTTTAAGAAAGGGTTAGACAATTTTTTTTGCGGAAAAGTGTATCCAGGGATACGACTGTTAATTAAAATGAAAGATAGTAGTGGATATAGGGTAAAAATAGAACTACAATATTGGGTCTGGGGGTATTTTAACAATTGAAACAGATTGGTGGTTGCTTACTCTGGATCAATTTCAAATACAAGGGATCGCAATAGGTTGAGCTTGATGGGCTGGTGTCTTTTTTTCAACCTCATCAACTCTGCTACTATGATTACTGTGCTTATATTAGGAAGGACACATCACACAGTCTACAACCATGATGGACAACCTGATAAACTTGAAGGGCTGCAGATCCCATTTCCAAAAGGGCTGCATATTATCCTTAATTTCAAAACAACTTCAGCACCCCATATGACCCAAAACGTACTTGCATGTTCCAAAATTCCCACACATGCCACTCAGATCTGCCAGTTGCTTCAAAATATCATCCGATGCTCTCAGACCCCCACTTGTCACAAAATGCCCCCACATATATTCCGAAACCCCACCTCATGCCACTCAGATCTCCCCCAAGACCCTCAGCACATCACCCACTCCTTTCCCCCCACTGAACATCACCCCCTTTCCCTCCCATACATCTCCAGCCTCAGCAGCATGCTGATTATGAAAGGGGGACACAGATGAAGGCTCACTGGTCTTAAAGCTTTACCGCTCATATGAAATGGATAAATTATGTCTTTTTAGAATTAATTGGTGTTGTTTTAGCACCATTCCAGAACATAGACATATATTACCACTTGAAAATGGTAGTTGTATTTTGAACTTATTTTCTAAATAATTCTTAAATGGGTTGTCCACTTTTAAATATCCCCTTCTCCAAAAACCATGCACATCCCTCCGGTATGAAGGTGGTTTCAGACACTGCTCATTGTCCCAGGAGTTTAGTGCATTAAACACCACAATAGCTCTACAATAGAAGTCTACTGTTAGCTATGGATGTGCTTATTCTGCCATTGGCATAAGTCATAGTGTAAGCGGTCTCTCTGCTTCAGGCAACAGGACCATTCTGGCGGTGGATAACTTTAATTAGAAAAAAAAATGGACAACCCCTATAAAAAGACCCAAAATGGTATAATTTCTAAATAAAAGCAGCCTGTTTAGTTGGTAAGACACAGAGAGCATATTAGCGGGACTGTACACAGGACATATAATACGTTTAGCAGCATATGAAAATAAAGACACCAAAGACAACATTTCATTTAAATATCATATAGTTTTGTATTAAAAATATTACAACACATGAGTGGTACCAAAATACATTACACATTGCTCTTGGGGGGTGGGGGGGGGGAAACAACTTTAGTTTCAGTAACAATTTTAATTAAAACTTTTCCAAATTTGTAAAAAATAAAAAGTGTTGGAGAGAGGTTCCAAGCACACCAATGGTCACCAGATGGTTAATATTCTATTGCCTGAAAAATAAAATTGTTGTCAAATTGTTTTAGGTGTTGTGTTTTCAGAGGGGACTTTGAGCACAGCAAATATGGTATTATTTTATAGTTGTTGCAGCAGACACGTATTTTTGTCTATTTATCTCAATAAAATACAAAATAAAATAAAAGTTACCTTATATTTACAAGCTACTCATAATATTCAAATATATACATGATGTTAAAGGTAACATAGCAGGTATTTGGCATTGTATTTACGGTTGTTATGCAGCGGAGTTCAGGCTAGTGTTCTCTGTTGTCAACCAATTTTGACTAGAAGAGGCAGTGCCCCTCTGTGTGACTACTGACAAGAAAATATATATTGACTCACGATCATATGCTTACCTTCAAAATCTTCAGGTCTGATAGGCTCAGGAAAGCTTTGCGCACACACACATATATATTTGTAAATGTTATAAGTAGCTCTTTTTAAACAAGGCAAATTAAGTTTTAGGTTTACAAGTTTTTTTTACAGTAAATCTTAGCATGATTTATTACCTCATAAGATTAATGTTGCAACTTCCTGGAGGAGGCGTTAAAAAAAAAAACCAGAAAAAAAACCCCCAAAAAACTAGAGCAAAAATATTATAACAACCAAATAAAAATAAAAAAACAAACAAAAAAAAATTATTCAGTTCAATGAGTTGTCTGTTCTATTCTGTATAGTATGTTTATTTCTGGTACAAGTCGGTGTTAAAAGCAGTATTGTATCAATCAAAGAAGGAATTGTGCTGTGAAATGTATCTACAGAAGAGGGTAATCTTGTATGGCAGCCTACTGGGCACTACCCATGGGCCCTCCATATAGATTGATCATAGTAACATGTACCAACTGGTCACGATGCTAAGGAAACATTGATGTCTGTAAACATCAGGGAAGATGGATCAATATAACTTTGCAAATTCATTTCTCTTTTTTGGTGATTAATCTATATTCATCTGAACCCTACAAGGCAGGGCTACAAGGCAGGGCTACAAGGCAGGGCTACAAGGCAGGGCTGTCAGAGCAGGTCTCCTTTTTACGATTGGCAAGCTGCATTTGTCGCCCTCCTTGTCACCCACTCCGTGTAAAATATAATTCAACCAGATACATAATGGGTGGATAAAGTGGGTGAGACAGAGTTACACAGGGGTGACCCTGCTGGCAGCCAGCAGATTAATGTGCCAGTCCTTTCATTTGTATTAATGTCAGAGATGACACAAGAGATCACAGTACACAGTGGAACAATGGCCTGCAAAGTAATGGGTGGTGGAAGTCTATATGTATAAAGGTCACACAGACGCCTCTCTTAGACTGTCAAGGACAGTACGGACTCCACTTGAAGAAAAAGTACCACAATCCGATTCCAAATATGTGCCGTGTAACACCCCAAAATAATACAACTAAAATCATATCTTGTAACCGCCCTCCTACCAAATGAAAAATAAGTATATGTCTATTAATGTGTATGTGTATATGTTTATGGATATCTGTCTCTGAAATGTAATATTTGTATGCTTATATGCCTGTATACATATAAATATGTATGGCTGTGTACGTATATTTATAAACATTGGTATTATAAGATATAATGTACCCCCTGCTATATAATATAAGCATAATAGAAGTCTCAACACCCTCCTTAAAAGCACCTGGCTTATATGGTCAATTAAATCCTCAGTGACATGTAATATCCTAATATTTTTCAGTAGGGATTTACCATATACCCATTATTTGATAGTTGATAATACTTCTTTTAGCCATATCACACTTTCATTTTCTTCAAGTGGAAATGCTAATTTAAGCATAGCTGGGGCAGAATGATGTTCTTTCATAGAATAGGATATATAAATTGTCACAATGTTATGATCTTTAAAGCACGGGAGACACTAGATGCTTGGTGCCCATAGCCACAGGCAACTGGTCGCTCTGGAGTAATTAAGTTGCTTGTAAGTGTAAGTACTTATTGACTGGAAGAAGACATACAAATCACTCCCTGTGCAACAATTAGGAATTCAATTTCACAAGCGAGCACCCTACTGTAACATCATACATTTCTGCTTGGTTTGGGCTTGATCAATAATCCGCTTCATTTTTGTCACATCCATTACAGTCCTGAGAGCATTCCCTCATAGGCAAGCTAAGTGCTAGTGAACATGGGAAACTACCCAAGAATATAAGCTGCTGTACCTGTCAAACATCTATCTGTGACACAGTGGGTAAGTCTAGTATTATAAAACAACAAAGTGCCCTGTTTCAAGGATATAATAAAAACTCTTAAAAAGAAAATACTTTTTTTTTTTTTCAAAACAGCAGAAAGTGCACAAAGGCATCATTATAAGTAAACATGGGGCTCTGTACCAATGTTTTAAGTATGGCAGAAACATAACCGTGTTAGAAAGGTCGGCATGTGGCAACCATAGCTGTGGTTGAACGGCAATCACCATTATTCTCAGCTGAAGGATAGAGGATAGCATAGAATATAGCACCATGAGTTATACCACACATTAACAGCCGGATAACTACCCCTGGAACAGCACTTACTGCTGCTCTGTTTTGTAGAATTGTAGCTTTTATTTTATACTATTATACTATATTTTGTGTCAACAACCAAATAAATCAGTCAACCAATTATATTGATCCATAAAGCTGGCAGTGTTTCAGTTAATACTATGACAGTCTGAATAATATGTAACATTTATGCATTACATCAGTCTTTGGAACTTTCAGGGTAGTTTGGAGCAACACACAAAATTAAATAAATAAAGATTTGGAGAGACGCATCTAAGCTATATATTAACATAGCTACAGGGTCTTACGTTGACTTTAGTTCATCCTCTGAGCTTGCTAATGGAAGGTGTTTTTACTCACAGCTCTTGTCTTATTTAAAAGTAGCTGCAGGCTAGCCCTTATTAAACAATGTGTTGTAGATGTTTTTTTTGTGTTTATTTGAGGACTAGGTTCACAACTACTGACCTTATACGACCTCTGGGTACCTTCTGGCTGACTTAAACGATGTACTTAAGTCACAAAATAGCGGAGTTGCCCCATTCAGATATAGAATCCTTTTCTATGGGACTAGCACGCAATTATTAAAATATTACCTCATCTGCTGCCAGGTAGCTTGTTCATGATCCAGGAAAACATACTGTTAATTTAGATCAGGAGGTGGCACGGTTTCAAAGTGTTTTGCATTTTTTGAAGCCAAATTTGTAAGGTCCATGCTTGGGCCAAACATCAGGATCAAAGACGGCTTAATGGTGTCAGACAATGATGGCATCCGTAGTCATCGTCTAACCTCATTTACCAGCCGACCTGACCAACATCCGGAATATGTCACTCAAATGTTCATTTGGCTCAAAAATATTTTTGGGCCTATAATTGCTGGGATTTGTAGACAATTAGATATAAAGTTACATACTTGGCTGCAAAAATTGGTGTGTGTGTGGGCACAAGAGCGCATCATAAACATCTCCCCAAAATTATGGAAAATATTTTTGTCTATTGTATAATTTAATATAAATCGGTAGCAAGACCCAGGATGTTAATTATACATCACTATCCCTTGGGTATTACACCCTTAAGGTCTGAAAGACCTTTTACACTTGACAATTAGATCTCTGTTGGAGATGTAGAAGAGGAATCCTAGTTCCCATCTGGTGGCTATTTCCATTAATTAATTTAATGCTATTGGGCAAACATGAAGGCACAAATTCCAAAATTAGTGTGTGTTGCATACCTCCAATTTTTTTCGTCTTAATACTTAAAATTATTTCCAATATTTTCTTGCAATAATTCATTACTGATTCACCTTCTCAAAGCAGCCAAAGCCCTTAATCTACTATTTTGGACATCCTCAGAAGCTCCATCTATCAGGAACTGTATATATAGATTTAATTAATTTGACCATCAAAGAGATAATAGATTTATCAAGAAAGGAAATATAATGGATTACCTGCTTCAGTAGGTTTCAATCCACTAAATACAAAAGACTTTTGGGCATGTAAGATTAAAGGGGGTAAATGTATTAAGCTGTGATTTGAAATCGAGATCACTGGTAATTTTACGTGCAAAGTCGTCATATGTATTAACCTGCTATTTTGACATTCCAAAATCCAATCTCTGGCGATTTGTGCCGATATTAAAACACCAAGCCCGAGAATCTGAAACTCACCCGAGATTTCACGGCAAAAAAAACATGTTAGAGCTATCTGCCCAATGTTAACATAACAAGAGACACAATACAAGTTTTAATTATGATGGTAATCATGATGTCCTGTTCGGTGGGGCAAAAATTAGTATTGAATTTTCTTATGGGGGCCAAATTATTTTATGAATAAATTAGTGGGCCAAATTTAATTAATGATTATATTTAAGGGATTTTTTTATTATATTATAGTGGCTTACTATTTAATTACAAGTGGGGGAATAATTATATGTTTTTGATGTGGCAACACTTAATATTTACAGATGTGGGCACCATTTAAAGTAGATACTTGTGGCACTACAAGTGGCAGCATGCACATGAGCATAAGTTCCATCTGGAAATATTAAGTGTTACCACAAGAAATCATGATTACCCTCACAATTAAAACTTGTATTGTGTCTCATTGGCTAACAGTCAGGGGGGATTGTAGGTGGGGCCAACACAAATGTAGGTGGGATTTAGAACTACTGGAATTTTGTTGTAGTTACATTTAGGAAAACCTAGATGTGATAAATTAATACACAGTGGGGCATCTCTAAAGCAATGCAGGGAAAAAGCTTCCAGTCTTGTGTTATAAAATTACATGAATTCTTTTGCATGATCTGCGACTGGTTTATGCCTCTGTGTTCAAACTTATTAGTTGCCTACTAACACATCCTTTCAAACTACCCTTCATAGAAACATATCTGACTTTGTTTAAGAAGTTTAACTATTACGAAACATGTTGGCACAATCATATTTGATCAGTCTGCCAGAGCAGCATATGGGCACCTCACGCACTGTAGCATCTTCCCCTGACGTCATGAGATGGAAACTACCAGTCAAATCTCTCTCTATATAGAATATATAAATATTTGTACTGTGTGTTTCAAAAAAATGCATTAAAAATAATCCTTATAACTAATAAGTGCGAGGTGAAATGCTTCAAGCATCTGCAAGAAAACACTTCTTTTGTAACAATTGTGTATGAGCCATAAATGTGCCCTGTGATTGGGTGTTTGAATTAATAACAGTGTAGGGAGGGATGGCAGACAATGGCATAAGTAAAGGGGAGAGCTATTCCAAGGTTTTGCTGGTGATATAGTGCAAAGGAGGAAGGATTAATGGTATTGTTAGTGCAATGGGGGCTGGCCATATGCTCAACAAAGTGATCTGAGAATGGGACCAGTGGAAGGTAGAATGGAATCAATGCAAGAACCACTAAAGTATCACCAGAGCTCAAATAAGGCTCTGCGGGGCATGGGGCACTTAAGACAAGGGGGTTATCATTTTAAATACATTTTAGACAAATACCCAGGCAATAGTGTGTGCACTACTGTTATGTGCACGCAGCTCTGCCTTCACGAGCAGTACAGTGTGAATCAGGACATACCTCCCAAAATATCCTTCCAGTCAGACCAAATACTGACTAAGCGAGACAGTCATCCAAATTCGGGACTGCCCACCAGATTCAGGACAGTTGGCAGACTGTCCTGCTCTCTCCTACCTGTTCTTTTCACTTTCACCACCTGTGGCTGCTAGTTCTTTAGATTAATTATTATTATTATTATTATTATAATCATAGATTTGTAAGGCTCCACAGTGCCATACAGTAGGGAAAACAGTACATACATAAAAGAAGGACATACAAGGTAGACAAAATAAACACAAAGATGAAAACAAAGGGAATAAAGGACCCTGCTCATTAAACAGCATACATTCTAAGCGGAAAAGGACACAGCTGAAACAATAGGAGTAAATGTGGTTCAGAGTGGAGATTGGGACAGTAGTAAGGGTGTATTGATGTGAAAAGTGTTATTAAGGATAAGATCACCTCTAAAAAAAGAGATGTGCTTTCAAAGAGCATCTATATATTTGAAAGCTGTGGGAAAGTCTGATTAAGAGTGGTAGGGTATTCCATAAGTGGGGAGCAGCACGGGAGAAGTCTTGTAGGAGGGAGTGAGAGGTGGTAACCAGAGATGAGACAAGGCGCAGGTCAGAGGTCGATCTAAGAGGGCGGGAGAGAGAGTATTTTGATATGAGATGTATGCATGGGTAGTGTTGTTCGAGGGCTTTGTAGGTAAGGGTAATTTGAATTCGATTCTGGAGGACACAGGGAGCCAGTGTAAGGATTTGCAAAGAGGGAAGATAATATGTTTTGGGCATGTTGAGCTTTAGGTAGTGTTGGGACATCCATGTGGAGATAGCAGAAAGACAGTTGGTTACACGAGATAGTATATAGAAGGAGAGGGATCAGTGGAAGAGATATAGATTTGGGTGTCAGCAGCGTAGAGGTGGTATTGGAGGCCAAATGAGCAAATTTGTGCCCCAAGAGAAGAGGTGTATAATAAAAAAAGTAAAGGGCCAAGAACAGAGCCTTGTGGACCCCAACAGATAGTGGGAGTGGAGGGAAGGATGTGCCAGAGTCAGAAACACCCAAGGAGTGGTTCAATAGATAGGAAGTGAACCAGAAAAGAATGACCAATGGACTGAAGGGTGTGTAGGAGAAGAGAATGATCAACATTGTCAAAAGCAGCAGAGAGGTCCAGGAGAATGAGTATGGGGAAATGACCCTTAGACTTTGCAATAAGTAAATCATTGACCACTTCTGTGAGAGCAGTTTCAGCGGAATGTTGGGGGTGGAATCCTGATTGCAGAGTCAAGAATGGAATGAGAGGAGAGAAAGTGAGGCAGGTGTTTGCCTACAAAATACTTGCGCGATTAGTATACAAAGAAGAGGAGAGAAATAGGGCGGTAGTTGGAGAGAGAGGCTGGATCGAAAGATGGTTTCTTTAAACATGTGCTCATCTCACCAATTCTAAAGGAGGATGGAAATGTGCCAGTGGAGAGAGACAGGCTGAAGAGGTGAGACAGAGGTGAGCATGCATTTGAGAGGGAGCGGAGAAGTTGGGAGGGTATAGGGTCGAGGGGACAGGATGTAGGTTGAGATGATGAGATGAGTGCAGAGACTTCATCTTCAGTTACTGGAGAGAATGAAGTAAGAGTGGTTTGGGGAGAGTAGGTAAAGGTGGGTAGAGTGGGTGGAGTGAGTGGAATTTGGCATGAGGAAATATCTTGTCGAATGGTGTCGATTTTGTCTTTGAAATAGATGACAAAATCATGGGCTGTGAGGGAGGAAGCGGGGGGAGGTGCAGGTGGGCAGAGAAGTGAGTTGAAGGTGGCAAAGAGGTGACATGGGGTTAGAAGACTGGGTGGATATTAGAGTTTTGAAGAATGTTTGGCAATTGAAAGGTCATTACTGTAAGATGAAAGGATGAATTTATAACGGAGGAAATCGGAATAGAAATGAGATTTCCTCCAGTGGCGCTCTGCAGTGCAGGAGCACTTTTGCAGGTAGCGGGTCTGTTTGGTGTGCCAAAACTGCCTCACGATTGGCTGCCTGTTGCTTTCCACTGACCACCAATGCCTTTAATCCTAATAATTTTATGACCGTTGATATCAATTGAGAACAACTTTTCATGTCTAAAATGTATCAAATTGACTTTTAGATTGTATTCAAATATTTTATTTTCTAATTGATATGACTGTCTTTAGTTGCCATTCAAATCAAAATTATTTGGAGTGTGGGAAGAGGTTGTTTGGGAACTATTAGAGGTTGATAAGGGGGGACTGCATGCTTTTGTACCGTTATGAGCCACTACTGAGAAGGAAACAAATTATTTTAGGTATTTTGTGTTATTTGACATAATTTATTAAAAATGTATATTAACATGTTGGTCTGAGTTAGAACTTATATCGTACCAGAGGGAAAAGATGCACACAAGTGCCCTGACACTACGTTAGCGTTTCACTATGTGAAATCACAGATAGATGAGGGCCTGCTCGGTTTTAACGAGTTTTTCATCAAGTTTCCTATGTTGGTATGTTACCAATGGAAAACAGACTAAAACTACACAAACTGGTATATTTTGTGGGATTTGATGGATGAGTTAAATGGCCTCTTGTGTGCATAAGACTTTAGTAAATCATTGTGCCATACAAAGCCATGTGGGCAGTGGTCTTGGACTCTCAATGGTAAGTCTGCAGGGTGGACATTTACTAACTTAGAAAAAAAAATAAATCAAGAATTGTGACTCAGGGCACCACAAGTTCTAATTTGGGCCACAAACACTTTATATGGTAGGCGATATCAGGCAGTTGGCCCATTATTGCTGTGTGTATGGCACCAAAATGTCCGTAATGCCCAATTAGAAAATGAAAAATCTGAATGGTTACTATGGGCATCGCCATATTTTTTCTGTGCACCAATTTCCAGAAACATCTCCCTAATGTAGCTTGGTGGGGTTGAAAAACACTTCTCTTGACCTTTCCTGCATCACATGAAACCGGTTTAGTTTGTTTTTATATAGGTGTGTTGCATATATTAAAGCAAAAACTCGATTTTTCAAAACAAGGTAACATCCATTTTTATATGTACATCAACAAAAATGGCTGTGGTTTTAATGAGATAAGAAACAAAGGTCTACTTATAAATAGGACTGAGAGCAGCCAATACAAACTCGAGTTTAATAAGCAACAGTCCTGTCCATGGATAGTTTTTTAGACAGACATTTTCATAAAAAATTGCACCCACTTTTTATTAAAGAAATGATTTCTTTATTTTTATTTAAATAACTGATTTTTTCAGTACCATATAAGCCCTTGAGATATTGTGTTATCCCCGTTATTTCCATATACTATATGATGCTCTTTCTAATTAATTACACTTATCAATTGCATAATAACAAAAGGAAAAGAAAAGGATTCTCCTTAGTATTACAGTGAAGACACTGTTGGGCTATTTATAGAATAACTGGCCATTCTGTGAAAGGGTTGCATGCACAAAGTGGAGGTGATCCTTTTGTGGGTAAAACCATTGAGACTGCAGCCTATCAGTGCTCAGTGATGTCACTGCTTCCTAGTGAATCATTCAGCTGCATTCTGAATATTGCCCACAAGATGGCGGTCTGCAATGTGTGCATGGTGCACTTTACATAATCTGATGAATTTAAAATAGTAAATAATTCCATATAGCAAATCCGTTCACAAAAACATATGGGAAGAGGAAAGCTTTGTTAAATGCATATTCCATTTTTAAGACATAAAAAAGAAGGGTATATATTTGCTTATTGGTGGTACAGGAACAAAAGACACTGCAAAGAAGGCTAAAATGAATATAAACCAAGTGATAAGATGGGATGTCCGTTGCAAGCAACAAAGCAAAGCATGTAAGGTGAGCTTGAAGCTGAATAAGAGCACTTCATATAGACAGAAATCCCACATTAGACAATATCAGATGGCTCAAGTCTTGAAACAAAAATAGGTAATATTTATGTATCAAAATAAACATTTTTTATATAATTTCAATACAATTGCGTTATAAGGAGTACAGATTGTTTTTTTTCCGTTTTTTTTTAGGTTTTCATTGTATTGTTTTTTTGGAACCACCAAAAGACTTAAAATAATTACTATACATTTGTGTATAAACGAGCTTGAAAATTGTATCAGATCGAGCCCAGAAGCTCAATGGACGCCTGGCAGATAGAGCCAGAGCCCAGAAGCTCACTGGACGCCTGGCAGGTACAGCAAGAGCCCAGAAGCTCACTGGACGCCTGGCAGATAGAGGAAGAGCCCAGAAGCTCACTGGACGCCTGGCAGATACAGCAAGAGCCCAGAAGCTCACTGGACACCTGGCAGATACAGCAAGAGCCCAGGAGCTCACTGGACACCTGGCAGATACAACAAGAGCTCAGAATCTCACTGGACGCCTGGCAGATACAGCAAGAGCCCAGAAGCTCACTGGACACTTGGTAGATAGAGCCAGAGCCCAGAAGCTCACTGGACACCTGGCAGATACAGCAAGAGCCCAGAAGTTCACTGGACACCTGGCAGATAGAGCAAGAGCCCAGAAGCTCACTGGACACCTGGCAGATAGAGCAAGAGCCCAGAAGCTCACTGGACACCTGGCAGATAGAGACAGAGCCCAGAAGCTCACTGGACACCTGGCAGATACAGCAAGAGCCCAGAGGCTCACTGGACACCTGGCAGATAGAGCAAGAGCCCAGAAGCTCACTGGACACCTGGCAGATAGAACCAGAGCCCAGAAGCTCACTGGACGCCTGGTAGATAGAACCAGATCCCAGAAGCTCACTGGACACCTGGCAGATAGAACCAGAGCCCAGAAGCTCACTGGACGCCTGGTAGATAGAACCAGATTCCAGAAGCTCACTGGACGCCTGGTAGATAGAGACAGAGGTTACGAATATACAGTATGTCAGTCCCACCTTGGCAAACAAAACGAATGTCAATACAAAATGCATTTTACGGTTGCACGTGTGCCACACTAACTACGAAAAGTGATAAAGGCCAACGAACAGATAGGTGCCAATTAAAGACATAGCTACACATTGTATAAAATAGCTTACTTATACCTGGGAAAGTGGTACAGCAAAACAATTGGTAAAATTGGTTATCTGCTAGTGGATTGTAGAGTGTCTGAAAAGTGTGTACTTGTGCCTCTGCATACTGAAATATCTCTTCCTGTTGACTAAGATGACTCCAATTGGTAATATATATATATTATTAAATAGTTGACAAAGAAAACTCTGTTTTGCTCATGTCATTAAAGCTGTACCACCAGTTACTCAAAGATTTCATTACGGTGCCCCTTTCCTTTAGCCAAAGCCCCAGGGGCTGTTCTGTGTAGTTGTTCTCCTGGGGCTTCTCCGATTCTCTTACAGCCTTGTGATTGGTCCACATGCTCACAATCGCCCACCCAATTCCATTTAAAGTTGGTTAACAAAACTGATTTGCCAGTACTGTATTATTATTATTATTATTATTATCATTTATTTGTTAGGCGCCACAAGGTATCCGCAGCGCCGCACACAGTACTAACAGTAGACTATACAGGGTGAAACCATACAGAACAATGAACAAAAAGTACCAATACTTCAGAAACTCCGGCTAGTCATATGCAGTAAAGACGGAGCGGAAGAACAGGTATGGAGACAGGAGGGGAGGGGACCCTGCTCATACGAGCTTACATCCTAAGGGAGGGTAAACAGACCAGGCACAAGAGGAGCCAGTTGAGGCAAGAGGAGAGAAGGGAGGACGAGCTAAAGGGAGGAGATGGGGGGTTAAGTAGATGGTTGGTAGGCTTTGAGGAAGAGGTGAGTTTTGAGTGCACGTTTGAAGGAGCACAGAGTAGGAGAGATGGATGGAACGAGGGAGGTCGTTCCAGAGAAGGGGGGCTGCACGGGAAAAGTCTTGGATTCTGGAGTGGGAAGAGGTGATAAGGGTGGAGGAGAGGCGGCGGTCCTTGGCCGAGCGCAGGGAGCGGGCAGGAGTGTGAATGGAGAGGAGGTTAGAGATATAATGGGCAGTAGAGTTGGAGAGAGCCTTGTAAGTGGTGGTGAGGAGTTTGAAAAGGATTCTGTAGGGGAAGGGGAGCCAGTGTAGGGCGAGGCAGAGAGGGGAGGCAGAGGAGGAGCGGCGTGAGAGGAAGATGAGTCTTGCGGCTGCATTGAGTATAGAGTGGAGGGGGGAGAGACGGGAGTGGGGGAGGCCAGTGAGGAGGAGGTTACAATAATCGAGGCGGGAGATGATGAGTGCGTGGATGATAGTTTTGGTGTCCTCCTGAGAGAGAAAAGGACGGATGCGTATTACAGAAACAGCAAAGAACTGCAGCTTTAAAGTGCCTACATACCGTGCAGGCAGTCTTTTAGTGACCTGCACCAATATATTCACCTGTGTTCAGGAGATATTCACCAGTTTTCATTAAAATGCATATCGATTCACAAGGAACCAGAGACATGACTGTAGCATTTCTTAACTCAATATTCTCAGGAATACTATGAAAAAACGGTGACAACATTGTGTAGACAGGCACCGGATCATCCTTCATCATGACGTAAAGATTTGTCTAGTTCAAAAAGACAAATGTTATTTGTATTTTCAAACAGATTGCTGAATAAATCCCCTCCATTGCTTTTGCATACAATACCACCGACATATGGGTCGAGCTGCATGCAAAGGAGATAGGTGAATACAAAGTATATAGAAAGGGGCCTGCCTGTAACCACTGGCTAGCCTGGGATACAGGTCCTATTTTAATTTGTATTGAAAAGTGTATTTATTGGGATAGACCTATTTTTATAACAGACAGGCGTATCTCATGCAAGTAGCTGTAAGTAATTGTATCTATAAGGAGAACACTGAAAGTGATAAAACCGTTCATAAGGCTGCAAAAATATATATAGCACCATCTTCAGGCCACGGAAGGTATTGTTCAAAGACATAGGCCAGGGTTTCCCAAATCCAGTCTTCAGGGAGCCCTAACAGTGCATGTTTTCCAGATCTCCTTGCTGGAGCACAGGTGTATATATTACTAAGCGACACATTGCAACAGACCCACAGCTGGTATAATTATTTCACTTGTCACCTAGAAAACCTGCCCTGTTAGGGGCCCTGAGGACTGGGTTTGGGAAACACTGACATAGGCATTTTCTATCTCAATAATACAAAAATGCAATGGGAGTATCCTTGCTGTAATCAGCAGGAAGAGCCATGTACTATGCGTTTGTGAATGTATCTTGTGTCTGTGTGTCTGTGGGTATATAAACATTTATTTCCCCTTTAAACAAAAGTAATGGTTCTCTCCAGATACATTTGAGTCTATAAGATCACAGTATAATATATATGCAGAGGCATCTTCACTCCTATATCTGCTCAAACGTCTATGGTTTCAGCAGGATGCAGGTGTTGTCTCAAACTCTGAGAGTGTGTGAGGTGAGTGCAGTTTCTTACTTCACATTACATAGAGGGTGGTCAAATACGGAGGACCGTTCAAAAGATCACTGCACAGTATCTTTGTACACCAATGAACACGTTATACCTTGCCAGTTTGTGACATCACACAGTCCAGTGCAAAACCAGTGGAAACAGGTATAACTGTAAGTGGATCGTCAGAAACACATGGGGCTGGATTTACTAAAGTGCGGGTTTGAAAAAGTGATGTATGCCTATACCAGTGTTGGCTAACCTGTGACACTCCAGGTTTTGTGAAACTACAAGTCCCAGCATGCTTTGCCAATATATAGCAGCTTATTGCTGGAATGGTATGCTGGGAGTTGTAGTTTCACAACACCTTGGGTGTCACAGGTTAGCCAACAATGGTTTATAGCAACCAATCAGATTCTAGTTGTCATTTATTTAGTACATTCTACAAAATGACAGCTAGAATATGATTGGTTGCTATAGGCAACATCTCCACTTTCTCAAATCCGCAGTTTATTAAATATACCCCATAATGTGAATCAGTTGTCCCAAAGATGACAGATAAACAAGCCTAACCTACATGATTCCAGATGTTCAATGCTTAAGTTAGTAATTATACAATGTATTTAACACTGGGAACGTAGGGAAGCAGGGGTACAGATCTTCAGAATTGGTCTCAACAAGAAGCAAACACAGTGTGGGGCAAGTATTATAAATAAAATACAGCCAAACCTGTATATTGAATCGCAAGATGGGATAAAAACAAATGGAACACCTTCCATTCTGCTCTTAAATGTAAAACTATTAAAAGTACAACTTCACCGAAATGGTATTTTTTTTTATATCGGGTTTAACCACATTTATATCTGAATTAACAACATGCCAATTAATTAGGTTACACCCTGATCCATCAGCAATGCAAGAAATAATTCACACTGTTAAAAAAAAAATCTGAAATTGTTAATGATGTAAATATAATGTGCTGAATACCTTCAACCACCTCTGCCCTTTCTCCCAACTCAGAAATAATCATGGTTTAATGAAGTAATAAAGGAGATAACAATATGCTTAGCCTCGTCCTTCACAACTTGTTACCCATTTTATAAGAGTTGTTGCCTGTTTGACAATCTTTGTGGATATCTATTGACTTGATGCCTTCTACACAAGAGATCCCACTTCTGAGTTCCACGGGATCTGGAGCAAGAAAACTTACAGTACTAAATGCCATGGATGGTCCCACACACCAGAAAGCACAAGGGTCCGTACCCATCCCTACTAGACCATGAGCATGGGGCCACTTAACATACTATAGTCAATAAAAATTCACTCTTAAAATGTACAACTGTATAAACCAATTGACCGCTACTGCAGCAAACCTTAACCGATCCTGTTTTCAGGGTAGTCTAATCATTGTGATTGTACTGATCGAGCCATTAACAGATCATGAGAGTGAGGGGACATCAGGTTTTTATAGTGTGTCACTAACGTACATATCAGTGTTATATTACATTTGTCTGTATAACTGCTCTTAACAGTATAAGGTGCAAAAGGCATCCCATTTAATGTATAGGAAATAGATGCCTTCTCTCTCAGAACGTCTGGATAGCACATATCTCCTGCAAGGTGGGTGGGGACATGTCGCAAATCATGTCACCAAGCCCCACCCACCTTAGTAAGATGCAATTGGATTATCGCCCCCTGTGTGTTTTACAGAGGTGGGAGGGTCTTGATGAAGTGATTGCCCAATCCCCTGATGATGAATTGCATTATCAAACCCCTTCAGGTGCTGTAGAAAAAGTGGCTCATATTATAGGCCTGATCTCTACCCTCCTTTAGCAGAGAGAAAAAGGGTTTACTAACCCATAAATTAGCTTTGTCCACCATCTGAATCTCATTTATATATCTCATCCTCCAAGCTCCTCCCATCAGAAAATGCTAAATTTTGCACCCATATTCAACATCATTTTGTCCCACTCATCCAAGCACTAGCAGTCAATTATTTTTTTTAGCACAATAAAGAAAAAAACAACAACATTTGCTATAGTTTTCATGTGCACTTGTTTTGTTTTGTTTTTTTTTGTTTTTTTTTTACTGAACTCTCAAATAATCCCATACATTGATTGTACAAAATGCATCACAAAATTGCAGCGAATGTCTTTTTCTTAGAACTGAATATGTTGACACAGTCTTAACAGTTTCACGCAATGGGCCTGATTCATTAAGGTCTGGGCAAACCATGTTACAATGCAAGGGGTGCAAATTAGTTTATTATTTTGCGCATAAGGAAAATACTGGCTGTTTTTTCATCTAGCACACACATACTTGATAGTTTTATTTTTACACTGAAATTTAAAGTTGATCTAGGACATGTCCTACCCCATCTATAACTCTGTCCCAACATTTTAAATTTACCTCCCCCTCCAATGCAACATGGTTTTGCCCAGGTGCAAAGTTACTCCTTTTTTTCCCCCTTTACTTTCCTTAATGAATCAGGCCCAGTATGTTTAACTAGATCATACATGGAGACCAGGCAGTGTTTTTTTCTGGCCTATTTATGGCATACATTTTCTTGTGATAGTTCTAAAATGTTTACAAAAATGATAAAGTATTTGATCAATTTAAATATTACGACCTCAAGATGGTACCAAATTCCCTTGGACCCCGCTCCCCCCCACATAGAACCACAGTAAGATTATTTGAAAGCAGCATTGTATAGAAGGAATACGTCACTTAGATAAATGTATCCACATAAATATAAGATAAAAATATATTTCCCTGCAAAATCCCCACGCATGTAATGAAGGCGGTATTGCAAATTATGGATGATAAATGGGCAATCTTCATCTTGACTCAGCAAAATCTAAAGGTTTTGTATAAAAATAAATAGAATTTTGCCTTTAATGAAAAAGGAGACGCAATATAGTATATTGGGACAAACCCTCCTAATAAGCAAATACAAGGGGAGTAATTGTTGGGCTTCTTAAAATGTAACAGACCATCTCAAATTATATCTGATGGTCTGGTGTAAGCATGGTTTGTCTGGCCAGTTTTTCTGGATGTTGCCAGACTCCATATCCCGGCTCCGTAGGACCATACTATTTTTTAACTGTGATATATAGCCGTCTATACTCAGACATCGGAGAGGTAAAATTGTAGGATTAAAAGTCACTTGTGTTTTAAACTGACTTCCAATATCAAACCACACTGGTAGACAGCAACATGTGAATACAGCTAAGTATATACATAGGTTTACAAGCTTCGATAGGATGACCATTATTAGCCCTCTCTGTTCTATTTATCTGTTACTCCTTTCTCCATCCGTAGATTCAGCTGTGCCGATGGCACTCTTGCATCCTCAGAATTTACAGTGAGCCGCGTCGGCGGTGACTGTAGAGTTAGCGGCCAGAAAGCCACAACGCGTTTTTCCTTTTTCCTTGGCTTTTCAATTGCATTTTTTTTTCCAGTTTGCAGTGAGATTAAATTAAAAACATAGGACAGATATTTAGCTACCACTGAGTAATCAAGTTTGAAAATTGAGAATATTCTATTTTTTTTTTTTAATTCAAAGGTTGAGTAGAAATATGAAATAAATACAAAGGTTCGTTTAAAGCGACTCTGAAGAACAAACAAACGAAAAAACCTAACAAAATAAGATTAAAATAAATCAGAAATAAGGAAACTCTTGCTGGTTATTATGCCATTGGTCAAAGTATGGTGTTGCTTGGTACCTTGGGTGGCACAAATAGCTCCCTTCTGCTATTTTAATTAAAAAGTGACCAGTATTTATAGTGTATCCACTGTCCTGCTCTAGTAATAATTGGCTAGAAAGTGCTTCATTTTTCTTTAGAGGATTCTCAGCAATTCAGAATACCGCTATGTTGTCTTAATGCACGAAAACCATTGATACCAGTCAGAAGGTCCTTTGGATTGTGATGCTATTAATCCCCAGCAGTTGTAGAGATGCTCTTTGATCGCCTGGTGCAATTTCTGCCTCGCCGATGAGACTGCCGACAGAAGAGAGCAGGCTTTGTTGCTGGCTTAACGTGGCTTTAGTTTAGAACCCTTTGATGTAACAGTAGGCTTCCAGAGTAGCAAATAAGATGTAAAGTAACCACAAGGTTACAAAGAGCAAAGTTGTTGCAAGTCTGCAGCCCCTGGAGCCCCCCAGTTCCCCACCAATACTAGGCCGCCTCCTATACAGCAAGACGCTGACGCAGACAAATGCAAAAATGGTGAAGAGGGTAACTGAGAAAGCCAAGCTCCCGGCTGAAACGCGGAACTCCTGTCCCTGTGAAGCCCAGTAGATGGCAGCCACGGACCAGGCTAGGCCAATGCCTAGGAACACATTGACAGCATTGCTGCCGGTCACGTTGCCAATTGAAGCATCTGCGTACACATCCTGTGTAGCAGCAACTTTGCTTGCAAACGTATCTAGGGGAAGAGACAATAATACACAGTGCATTAGTAAATATACACTTCTCTCTTTTTCCATTCATGTCTAGGATATACTCTTCAAATATATATCTTGTCATAGTAATCAGCTCTTTATATAGAAACAAGAGTCTAACTAACTTATTTTATAAGCATATTTGAAAGCTTCAACATTGACAGCCTTTAAAGATCAAATTCATGGATTACTTGTTAGGACTTTCAGGGCTAGATTTACTAAGCTGCGGGTTTGAAAAAGTGGGGAGATCTCCTCAGTAAAGAGCGTACAGCGCGCCGGGGATGGAGTTAAGTGCCTTGGGGGCGGCTCGGATCACTGGGGGGCGGCTCGGATCACTGGGGGGCGGCTCGGATCACTGGGGGCGGCTCGGATCACTGGGGGGCGGCTCGGATCACTGGGGGGCAGCTCGGATCACTGGGGGGCAGCTCGGATCACGGGGGGGCAGCTCGGATCACGGGGGGGCAGTTTGGATCACTGGGGGGCGGCTCGGATCACTGGGGGGCGGCTCGGATCACTGGGGGGCAGCTCGGATCACTGGGGGCAGCTCGGATCACTGGGGGGCAGCTCGGATCACTGGGGGGCGGCTCGGATCACGGGGGGGCAGCTCGGATCACGGGGGGGGCCCTCACGGGGGAATGGAGGCCCCCTTAGCCCAGGGGCCTCCATTCCCTTAATCCGGCCCGGAGTGTAAGGTTTTATTTAAAATACTCATTGTTAATAAATACTAACTTGTAAGCAAGAGTGTAAAAGACATCACAACTATGAGCAACAAATATTCCGAAAAGGGGACAATGAAATTAACAATTGGTCAATATCGAAAAACAAGGACATTTTCAGGGAGGCATCTTTAAAACCTGGGACGGTTTCTAGGATTTGGGACAGTTAGCAAACATATAAAGTACAATGTTATAGAACGTCCACAAAATCTGAAGTGCAGCTAACAGACCTTTGATTTTTTTTTGTGTGCCAAGTTGCCTATGGCTAGGGGTTGATTAGTAGGGCTACATTTGGGGAATGAGGCGTGGTGGGGAAAATCTACGGGGATCTGAAATAAGATCTACAATTTAAAAATGGTTCCATGTCCCTTTGAGGATGTGGCCACCATACAGAAACACAGAATGATGTGCGTATAATTTCCTTCTTGGTCTTTATGAATCTGAACAATAGGTATATGAAAGGTCTAATGACATGTAGGGTGCAATTAATTTGTTTCATCCCTAATTCTTCCATAATGCAAGCAGCATAGCATAATGTTTGTTCTCTGATTCTAGATGAGACAATAAAAAGGAATTTTTTTCAAAAAAATATATGGATATAATATCATTACTTTCTTCATACTTACATCCCATTAGGCGGAAGAGATTTTCTGAAATTGATATTTAACTTACCAGGCACTGACGTGCCGAAGGCCACAAACACCACAGCAGTTACAGAGTCTTTCAAGCCAATGGTGCAGCCAAAATGAGAAGCAAGGTCTCCGATGATGGCGGTAAGGATGCCGATGATCATGATTGACACAACAAAGCACGCCCATCCATTGAAATATTCCGTGGGGGGAACGCACGCAAAAAGTACTTTCCAGAAGACGGTCAGAAAGTGCATGACGTAGTCAAAACAAGATGGCAGACGCTCTTCCCCAGACTCATCTTCATCTTCATCTCCAGCTATATTTGACAGACAAAATAATAGGCTTACCAGCATGAACACCAAGCAACATTAAAGTGCATTTGCTTCTTACACATAGTGGGAGCAGCCATTCAGAGACAATATTCATGCGAGTACACTCAAATAATTCCCCAGGAAACAGAGACAACACCAATTCATGAGGTGACTCATGGTCAATCTCCTGCCTCTGGAGATGGTCCAACCTATTACTATACATCTAACTAGTGACATTATTAGATCGACCTATTAATCTACTAGCGCTGGGATGTAGGTGGACTCAGGCATCTCTTTCCCTTCCCCCATCCAGAGGTATCCATGGTGACATCATGATTAACACAATAATTGGTTGGATAACAACCTAATGAAGCAGCTCATGGCCAATCATTGACATCCTGTACTGAGTAATGCTGGTGGTCATCTTTATAAGACATTTATATATGGTTATTTTAAGACATACATAAATGTACACCAAACAAGAAAATGAAGATGTGACTTATACCCCTTTCACATTGACGCCCCGGCATTATCCCGGTATATGAACCAGGGATATTGCTGGGTCACAGAGCATCCCACCCCGGCGAATTCCCGGGTCGACCGGGTTCACACTGAAACCGGTTGTGCCCGAGTCTGCCCTGGCAACATAACAAGAGGAGCTTTGATTGGCTCCTCTTGTAATGTTGTTGTTTTTTGTTTTTTTAACTATTCAGCAACTTCAGTGAGACCCAGGTTGAAAAACACAGGTCTCACCTTTCAACTGGCATCTATTCGGGTCGGACCCGGGAATAACCCTGCAAAAGACCTGGGTCTAATTCCTAGGTAGATGCAGGAACCCCTTTCACACTCAGCCTCGCCCCAGGTCGTTGGGGCTCACCCCGGCAATAACCCGGGTTTTTGAGGCAGTGTGAACAGGGTATTGTATAGACAAATGCATTTATATATTGCTAAACAATAGTATAATAGAAAAATAAAAATGTTTTTCCAGGTTTTGTGTGCTCTCTCTGGTTTCTATTTCTAAAACTATAGCGGTTTTACTGTTAGAAAAAAAAAGTTTAAATAACTTAAAAGAAAAGATTCAAAGATGTACTCTCTCGTGAATTTCAATTAAATTGCCATTTTCAAAAGATCTTGCTGTTTGTCTATCTATGGACATGAAGGAATAAATGCCAAGTAATCCTGATTTCACAGGTCTGATTGCTAAATAAGTCGGCTAATTAAAATAGTGCTTTCGTGAGACAAGATAAATTCATGTTCCTCCCCTCTGGCACCAGCCTATTTTAAAATACCAGTAATTTAGCCAGTGTGTCACTGAGTGTTCCTGCTCCGCCAGTAATTGTCAGACATAGAAAACCCCTTTTCACACTACCCTGCTCTTCGGTATTCACACGTTTCATAATGTGATATAGAATTACTCCTTAGAATGTGATTAATCCTTTGTGCCTTTTATATCATGAAAATTACCACTTAAAGCTCTTTAATCTTTTTTTAATTTCCAAAGGGTGAAATAGTTCCCAAAAGGCACAGCTAAGCATAACTTAAAAAGAGAGGTCTTTTCAGGTAAATCTTGGCTGCGAAGAAAGTATGCATGATGTACCCTCAATCTCAGATGCCAGTCTAGTGTACCCCCATTTTTTGTTAGGTTTTCAAACCATTGCACTGTTACTCATCACTGTAAATTTATTTCACACCTGTACTAATGGATTGTCATACCACCACCTTCAAATTTCCGCTTTGAGCACTGTTGTACCTAGTGGGCCTGAATCAGAGATAGGCATATGTACATTTGAGTATTATTATTATTATTAATTTTTATTTATAAGGCGCCACTAGGGGGTAAATGTATGAATCTCCGGATTCTTCATCTCCGGCGTGTTCAGCCTCTTCAGCGCTTACATTTAAAGCGGCGCTGCATTGTAAAGGGAAACTTCCCTTTACAATGCAGCGCCGCTTTAAATTTAAGCGCTGAAGAGGCTGAACACGCCGGAGATGAAGAATCCGGAGATTCATACATTTACCCCTAGGTGTCCGTAGCGCCGTACAGGGACAAACGAAATTATAATACAAGGTCAGACAGCACAGTACAGTAAACAATAAGCACAGTAACTCAGTGAGCTCAAAGCACAGCTAGAGGGCGGGGGAGGCGAAGGTCCCGCATACGGCGGAACCCAAGAGGTAGGGCACGGATGACAGGGAAACCCCCAGAGGGGAGAGGAGGGAGCAAGAGGGGACGGGGGGGAAGAGGGTCCTCTGGGAGGAGGGCTAGGTAGCTGGAGAGCAGAGTTAAAAGTGGTGAAGACAGGAGGAGAGATGACCCTGCTCAAAGGAGCGTACAATCTAAGGGGTGGGGTAGACAGACAGAGAGACACGGGGGAGGGAGGGAGAGAAGGAGGAAATATATTTGCATTTTTTCGTGCGTGCACTAAGTGAACGTACACAACTGCAGCTATAAAGACCTGCAATTTTTTGTCACTTACAACTCCTTACCTAGTCACCTATGTGGCTGAAACAGTGTTCAGGTGATCAGGGGAAGGTGTAAATAGTGGATGTTGAACCAACCGAACCAGCGAATCGCTAGTAATTAGAGGTTAGCAAATGATTGGCAGACACTTATTGAGACTTTAGTGGTGATTTGCAGAGCATGTTGTAGCAAAGACAAAAAAATATATATATATTTTTTGTACGCGTGTTGGAAAGTTGTTCCTGCTACATTTGCTAGGTAATTTAAATGATGTTTCATAGCAATGATATTTCTAATACATAAAATAAAAGGTTTTTGTACATGTTCACAAGTTGGACGTAAGTGTCTGAGGGGTGTGTCTGCTGTCAAGCGGAGGCATTTACTTCTGTTTTAGACCTAGTAATACGGATGGACTACAGAGACCTAGACGGTCCGTCGTCACTCCCCAAGCTTACTAATCAGATACACCCTCGGACCAGGAAAGTAATACGGTATTATTTTGACATTGCATTTGTTATTCATTTGCTAAACGCATTGGATTCCTCAAAGAGTGTGACGTTATCCGTGATACACGTTCTATGTTTATAAGATTTATTACTAACAGCTTACGGAGAAAGGAGATAAGTCTCTTGTATGTTTACAACCACTTCTGCTCACCACAATATTGGAACTTAACTGTATAACACATCCATCGCTGGGATCTGTTTACATTATATTGAGATAACACATATGGTTTTTACCAAATTATTATCGGCTCACAAATACAGCATTTTCCATCCTGGGAATTATATGTCAGAACATTTTTTCTTATTATTGAATTGATGGCAATACCATGTGTAATAAAATAGATTTTTCATCTTGAATATCCATTGGTAGAGGATCGTCAATATATATGTATTTTATGTATTACACTCTTTAGTGGTAATCAATATCCATGCACTGATGTATGTATTTTTTGTGATATGTATGAATAAAATGTAATATAATTGTATATAGAGTTGTTTGTGTGCTGTATACTACATTCATTTTATATGATTTTGAGAATCAAACCTAAAACAGACATAAGCTTTCAAAACAACAATAAATGGAAAAAAAATCCATGAACTGTCTTTAAGGCCAATTTGAAAAAAAAAAAGGATTATTTGATTAAGTAGATAAAAAAAGTAATTTGATGTTTTTTGTTAATCTTACCAGCACTGACAGTAATTGCTTCCATGAACTGATCCCTCCAGGAATGAGTTCCAACCACCAAGGCAAGGTTAGTCTTCTTAATGAGCTTGTCCACTGTGCTCTACCAGGAAATTGATATGGCAAACAATGAGTTCATGGAAAAACCACACATAATGAAAAATGACAGACAGTGTAAGACATTCTCCAGTATTTACAGATAGAGATTGTGTAAGTGCATATAGTAGGCAAAGATGTACTGCTAGCTATGGTATTACCCCTGACCTGGACGTGTCCACTCACGGTCATCGCTCTACAAGTGATCCAATGTGTATATATTGTAAACGATTTCTATAAGTGGAATTAAGTGTTTGAGTGAATATGATGCGATGGGGGAGATGAGACTACGCATAGCTCCCTTTACCCTGTGCTAGGGTGGAATTCTCCGGATATCGAGGCAGAAAACTCACCAACCATTACATCTACGGTGACTTGTAATACATTTATGTCAATGCACTTGCTATAAACTGGACTTAACACTTATCTGACATCACATGTTGTATATGCTACACAATAGTTTTATGTACTGTGTATCACAACCGCTCCATTCATTTTAGTTTTAAACAATCACTGCCCATCTACTGAAATCATTATCTTATTTTAGATTTTGCCATAATGAAAGCACGCTCACTTTGAATTCATAAGACTCTTCAATGATGACCTCCAGTTTTGGGTGCTCCCCCAGAATAGGTTTCCCCATTTCAGCGATACGTTTGGCTTCTTCTTCCTCCATTGAGAGCTTCCGTTCCACCAAATCAGCTGCTAGAAAAGAACAGTCATGTGCTTAGAACTCAGCTCTGACCTTATCTTCCCTTATAGTAGACACATACTAGACCTCTCGTATTCCAAAGTTTAGGCTATCTTCTTCCTATCTGTAAAACTTTCATCACAATTATTGGTTTTCTTCAACATTGTACTTCCATTACATGTCAATATCACAAGAAAAAGCTTATTACAATATCTGTTTTAAAGTATGTTGATAAATATAGATATTTTGCCTGTTTAAGATTTTTAAATCTAAATGGGTGGGGGTCATTTTTCCAAAATGTTTCATATTTGCTTGGCATTTATAAAAACGTTCTACATACTTTGCATAAGTATAAAGCATCTTACTGTATTTGTCTTCTCCTAAATTCTGTCAAAATCTTTCTCGCACATCTATATATAAGAGGCAAAAGATCAGTCTGATTTTTCACCACTGGAATGTGGTCTTTAAACAGAATAGAGTAACACAGTAAATTCCCTCTTTTCACAATGTATGGTCATTACTCGCGGGCTGAAAAACTTAATGCACAGATTTCATATGAGACATCCTGCGTATATCTATCATCAGTCCAAGAGCGCATATGCCTAAGAGAATGTGTCTTATATGAAATCCTTACCCTTTGGTCCCAAAAGAATGAATACTAGGGATATAAAACAACATCTATATGAACAGATGAAACAATTTTGACCTTGCTATCAGTAAAAGGTATCATACTAATTATGTTTAAACAAGTCGGATATATGAATTTGGTTTGCATAGAAGTGAATTTAACACAACAATCTTCCAGCATCACTTTGCTGTTGGTGAACCCTGCTCCTTCCATTATTTCCTCCTCACCACCCCTGTCTCACGTAGCCCTACCCTTACTTACACACAATCACAAATAGACAGGTCAACGCATCTCATAAGATCAGCATACACTATAGAATATGTTGTGCTCCCGGGAACACTGCAATCTGATTGGCTACTCTGTGAGCATTCAGATGATCTGATTGGCTACAGGTTGTTCTATACCCACCCACTTAGAATCTGAGAACATCCCGGATGAGCGGGATTTGCAGATTTACAACTGGGAACAATCACAGTAATAAAACAAGTGTGGGTATTAATAAGTACACGCAGAGGTGAGAGGACCAGGCTCACAAGCTTACAAGATATTGATGGGAGATCGAGAACAATTTGTTCGTGTTAGCTGTCGAAATTAATTATTCATTTAATATCAGGACTGACCTGTGTTTATCCCAAGTACGTTTAAATTCCCTTTCAGGAGGAAACCCTCATGGAAATGGTCACCTAAACTAGCCCTAGAAAGTTGTGTCATTTGGCATAACCATAAAGTTGAGGCATATTACTAGTTCAAAGCTTGGCAGGAATATATGGCTGAATAGGGAAACTGATTTAACATTTACTTACCCGTGTAGTTAAGTGACAATAATGTACTATTTTTACAGTTGCGTCATTAACTTTCACACATTGCTAATAAATCCTCGTTGTCCTTGTAGTGCACTGGGATCATGGGTTGAATTTCGACCAGGACCCTCTGTGAAGTGTGTGTGTGTGTGTGTGTGTGTGTGTGTTAGGCAATTTAGATTGTAAGCTCCAATGGGGCAGGGACTGATGTGAATGATTAAATGTTCTCTGTAAAGCACTGTGTAATATGTAAGCGCTAATAACTGTTAATAAACAAAAATAAATAGTGTCAAACTTGGGGAGTGACTTTCTAAAGAACGCAACATTTGAAAACTAAGTAATTCTGTGTCTATCTCCATTCGGTCCAATCTGGTGTCGGAAAACAAGCTCTTTTTTTTTTGTTACAAACTTGATTTGACAGTAAACAGCTTCAGCATAAGTGAGTATTGCTTGTGAACAGTCATTTTCCAACCTATTTCTCAAAAGCAGTGATGCAATGGTACCCCAATACACTGTACGCAAAAAAAACCCCAACCAATATTTACATTTATGGATTATAACAAAGGAATATCCGCATCAGATAGGTTTTTATTGTAATTGCTTACTAATGGTATTATCATCCCAAACCTAAATACTGTTATTGGGGTGCTCTCCCGGAACAATATACAGAATATTGTGCAAAAAAAGAAACAATAGTTCACTCGTAGCCCGCGCAAATGGCGCTTATTGGTATTGACATATGTGAACATGAAGGAATCAGTTCACATAAATAAAATCTGCTTGTAAACATCAATTATTATACTTGCAATTGTTAAGAATAATTAAAATTCTTGCAATATAACCCCCATTCTGATCGCAATCATGAGATGACATAAGGAATAACAAAATTTGAATAAGGTAGAATTTATACTGTAAACACCAAAGCAATACAAAAAGAGAACAATAAGGGCCTATAGGGGGATATTTTCTTTTTCCACCATAAAGGACAATTTATTATGCAGTTGGTTAATATTGATAAATAACATTATTTCCAGTTAGAAACAATTCCAGGGATAAATCTGTAAAACTGGAACTATGCACTTAGCATATCAGTTACCACATGAGTAAAATGAAATAATGACACAGAACTTAACGGATAGTAGAAACAGCTGGAGATAAGTCTCTCTAAATGGGTTAAGTGCTTCTTATTTCCCAGCAACATTTACGTTCTAACTTATTCCTAATTAATATTCTAAATACTATCAAAGCAATATTTCAAGAACTGTCAAGATTATAGATAACATAAGAGCAGATGATTTGTGCAAAGTGCCAAATGGATGTTTGCTCTGCATTAAAGGAAGACAGACACATTTAGGATTTAAGAACTTGAAACACCCAAATATTTAATGAGATGTCAAGTGCAATGTAGGTCTAGATTCATAATTAGGATTGAAAAGACTATTTACTTTATACGTTACAGCAAGTTCAATCTCCAAGATTGTGACTGTGTAATGTATGTAAACATACACCACCTACATAATGATATAATACACTCTGAGTTAGTAATTATGTACCCGACATGAATGAATGTGGTCACAGTATTGCTTTGTAATTTTTACTAGTTAAAAGCCCATCAAAATGACAGAACAAAATAAGATCATGTTGGACCCTTTTTTGGTAACGGTTAAGTTCCGCACTATTAAAGCACTATTAGTCAATCTTATGTTGTCAAAGTAATGTTTTGAATGTTCATCCAGTTCTTTCATTAAGTGCTCAATAACGGCGGCAGATATTATTGCACCCAATTTGACTTTACCCTTTTGGCAGCATTGATTGAATAGTTTATCAGATGGCTGCAAAATGCTTAGCGTGGCATAATTCACAGATACAGTTCATGGAACCACAGTTATGAGCATTAATATTGGTTTCTTCAAAGTTACCGACATCAAGAAATGCGTGGCATCTTGTTTGCTGACTTTGTAGGCGATGACGTGATATCATCCTGTTGTTTTCTCTGTGACGGGCAATTTGCTGAGGAGACATATTTTAATGGTGATGACGATCACGTTCAGGTTCTCTTTGGTCATCAGTCTTAGTTTGTAGTTGGGCTTTTTACCGCCCCGCCTTCGTCTTCTTGCTGCTTCTTGCTCTGCAGTTACTCCCACAGCAGACATTTGCCGTTTAGGTGGCATCGCAGTTATACTTTTGCTTAAATTAATTAGTATGTTCCTATTAATATAACACTAAGTGCCAATAAAATGAATGGATCGAAATTGGAGTCAATTTGGAATAGCAAAGGTCGTTATAAATGGTAACTGCCACACAAAAAACCCGAAATAAACCAAACAAAATAAGCTCAAGATATGAACAGAAAATCTAGTCGGTAGGAATAGTCAACTACAGAAAAGAGTCATTTGCAAACATTTTACCAAATTTGAGTGTTTTGCATGTGTATTTATAAAGGTGAGGAGCAGTGTTAATCATATTATATATTTTAATCTATATAGATATATATAGATATTTTAGGCTACTGCGTGTTCTGATGGCCCTAAGTGCACTAATAGATCACGGAAAAGTTGATTGCGACAGGTGCAGACTTAACAATAAAGCTACATTCATCCTGCCAATACTCTGAAGCAGAAACAGATTATAGTCAGCAGTTGTTGCTCCCCAAAAGCTACTTGCTCCCATCACTCGGCCTGACCCTGTCTCCATGGCTTTAACTACAAAAATGTGCAGTTGGCACAGGCTAGCTGGTAAAAATCAAAGCTAAAGAAAATGGTCATAAAGCTATTTCTATGCTGACAAGTGAAAGAAACAATCCTATCGCACATAAACGACTTAGGTGCTTGACCGTCTTTACTTTCAGATTGTCCCTGTGGTAGGTCTTATATTTCAAACTTTGCAAATAAGCTATTCCATTAGCCACCAATAGAGTGTGTTTTTTGCTCCTTAATGCAATACCTTCCAGCATACCATATTGGAAATTCAGGACAAAATAGGAAACTCCACCAATCCATCCCTGATCTGATAATACCACACCTCTTTCAGCTGATAGCGCATCCATTTCCCATGACACCACACCCATTTCAGAACCCCATTTGGGACTGTCCGTGGAAAATGTGGGCTGTTGACAGATATGTTGGTGGTGTTCGTAGCCATGTACACTAAGCTGTGTTTATGCTCACTCTATCTCTACCCGGAATTGTCACCATTATTTTGTTGCGGCAGGGTCAATTCCTTCTTGGCAATGAGGTGAGAATCTCAGAATTCTAGAGGCGGCAGAGGCAAGGCTCTTGCCTTCACATCCCTAGTCTGTTCCAGCTCAACCCCTCCCCGTCTCTTTGCCAACCACCAAGCTCCAGAATCATCATCATCATTTTTTTATATAGCGCCCCTAATTCAGGAGCACTAAATCAGTGCTGTACAGAGAACGTACTCACATCAGTCCCTGTCCCTATAGAGCTTACAGTCTAAATTCCCTAACACACACAGACAGACTAGGGTCAATTTGATAGCAGCCAATTAACCTACTAGCATGTTTTTGGATTCAGAAAGAAGCCTGGTGTGACACTACTTACCAATACTTCCTCTTACAGTGTTAGTATGGAAACAGTATGATACAGATACCATGGGTGGTTGATATGTATTCCTCCTCCGGGTACCAGCTGTACTCACTCTATCAGTCCCCATGCTAAAACTATAGGAGGAAGCTCTGGAGACTGGTCTGTAATTAGTGATTCTGAAAGAGCATGGTGACTAATTGAAGGAATGGAGAAGGGGTTCTTCGTGGAGTGGGGCCAATACAGCAGTACTCTATAAGGCCAAAGAATTGCAGCATCTTCTCAGTGGATGCTGCTTCGCTTTCGTCTGATACAGCCTTCATCATTACTCCTGGATCCCAACCACCTGTGTCTGGCCTTTTAGAGACTGTCTTTCGTAGTAATCTGAGTCAGTTCATCAAGTGTCTTGCTGCTGCTGGTCTCCATGCAAAACTCCTGTTTGGATCCTGACATTAGACTCCTGCTTTGTCAATAAGTTTTGCACATCTTCTTGTGACCTAGACTCCGGTTTTGCTTGACCTTGCTCCTGTTTACTCATTAGTATTATTGTGGATCTTCCAGCTTCTGAACCCTGGCTTGTCTGACCCTCCTTTTGCCTGATTCTCATGTGGATCATTCAGTGACTCCTGTCATCTGCTAACCTGCATCTGCACTTCTCCGTTTGTGCCTGCACTTCATCTGTACACCTGAACACCAGTCTGCAGTTTACAAGCTATACCTGGTACCTGCTATTTCTATGGACTATGCATACTGTTAATCATTGACTGTACATATTTTTTATTCTGCGTGGCCTGTGTTCATAATAAAGACATTCTGTTTCACATCCACAACTCTTCATTATAACAGTGAGACCCCATGCTGTGGGTTTCCCTGTTATAGTACCACCTGCTCTATCATATCCTGACAATTTAACTACTGTAAATAAATTCCCCCAGTTGGAGCGCTGATGTCACCTGTGACCCATTATGCATGGGCTGCAGCATCCGCTCAACTCAGTGAATCAGTTTAACTAGCCTAATTTAAGCACTTTTCACTTTCCAGGTACAAATTAGTTTAGTGAACTCAAAATGTGAAGTGCAATTTTATTATGCTAGTAGAAAAGCTAATTAATGGGAAAATTACCCTGTAAAGCGATAACAGCGAGTTAAAAGGACATAAATAATGAAAGAAGTTCCAATACAATGCTTTGGACATTGACCTAAATAAATCCTTGCTCTCGCAATCACCTAAGCAGAAATAATACATCATTTAACCATGTGATTTATTAAATCTGACTATGAATAAAAAATGCCCTTGTTGCCTGCAGGCTTAGTAACAGATGCATGATAAGTGATCATATTACACGCTTTTCACTGACACCTCTGATAACAGTCCAATTCAAATGGATCTCAGTGTTCAAACTTGTGACCTACTGTGTAAGCGGCAATGGCATGCTTCCAATTTTCAGGGCAATTTTACATGGAACAACCTTTTTTTTGTGTTGTTTTCCAAATAAAGTGCATTTCCTTCCCTATTGTATTTTTAATAACTAAGTGCATAATACGGTATGTAAAGTATATTGTACGAAATCAAAGGTAGATATGGCTCAGTGGACTGTAACACAATATTAGAAATAATAACGTAATAGTAGTTACACACATATAGTCAAAGTCTACCAGTTTAATAAACGGCAATGATAAAATAAAAAATGAGATGGCTGGTGAGTTTGAATGTAGTGATCGAGCACCGTGAGCCGCATTGCTAAGGTAAACTTTGGCAATGTTGTGGTAGTGAATACGAAATATGAGTAAATAAATAATACTACTCATGTAATGCACCCATCTCCTACAGACAGTGTGTTGGCGGCACAAAAGACTATTGGGTCTACTTAGGTCTACTTAACATTGGTGACTAGTGGGCGGCAGTAAGTATCATTTTGTATCACTGCAAAACCCAGCGGTACAAAATATAGGGCCGCTGGTATTCACCGTTTCAGGGCTCATTGGTCCTCCCAGGTGAGAAAAAAAGTCTTCAATGACAGCTGAACGCTGTCAGCGAAAGGAGAAAGTGACCCCTGTGTGGCTATTGTGTATGTGTGACTATGGTGGCTATTGTGCATTTCGTTGGGACATGGCGATGGATCCATGTCCCAACCAAGTATTCTCCGTCGACATTGGAGACCTATGGACTCCATTAAAAAGGTAAGCTAACGTTATCTTGAGAAGGCATTTATTTTTTTAAGACTGGCGGTGAAAAGCAAACCTTTTCAGCTTGTTTAATGGGGTCAGATTGCAATGACCCAAAGAGGTCTATGGGGGCTGCAGTGGCCAATGTAAAATAAGTTAAGGGAGAGTTCTTCTTCTTTAACCGCCTTAATAGAAAGAAAAGAAAACAAATTGACCTCTGAGTAGAATCAAGCAGAATTTGCCACACTTATAACACACTACCTGGTGGGGCTTGTTGGAGGCAAAACTCATTGACACCAGACCCCTGGAAAGTAAACTTTCGGATGGGTGGAATTTAACTTTACGTGTTAAAGTGACAATCCATTATTGGACAGTTTGGTGTGACTTGCAAACTCAGGCTTAAGACCTAACATTGGACGTACGTTAGTCATAGCCAAATATACACTCTTCTCTACTAGCCGCAACAATGATAGAACCTATCTACAGGGAATAACATTGTATAAAGAGAAAACGGTATCAAGGACCAATCACGAGAAACGCTCAACAGAAGTTTCCTCATTGCTGGAAGTCCTAAAATAATGTACAGCAAGCCTGGTTAGGCAAGTATAATCCTACCTCTGCATATCTTCATTCATGTCCCTTATTATAACAATGGTAAATTGGCATTTTAGAATAAAAATGATAAATTAGTATTTTAGACTACGACTATAGAATATAAGTTGCCATTGTGCAAGCAATCTAAAAGAAGCGTGATATTTTGGTATATTTAAATATTCTGAACTAGATATAACTGGTACATTTATTATTTCTTTATTAACACCCCCAGATCTGCAAATGTCAGACACACTAATTCTACAAATCAACATTTATCATTATTTAACTGTCTGTGTAAGTCTAATTTGTGATTGCTGCTTTGTAGGCAATAAAACTGCAGTTTATAAATTTCAATTAGTTATAGCACAGTCATATAAATGTTTCTTCTTGTTCATGCATGGTGCGCTCACTGCCACAAGTAACAACTGTTCACATTTCTTGAAATAATAGGGATTTCATTGGCAGCTACTCTGGCAATAAAAATTTGATCTAAAATGTTTGAGGTTCAATATCTGTAGGCATGACCTGCATTCAGGTGTCAGTTCTGAACTTGGGTAAAATGCTAATATCCTTACATTCCTGGTGAGATATTGCTTCAGCATAGTGGAAACAGCATTATTGGAAGCTTAGTTTCATGTATTTGTTTCATAAAAATGAAATAGATGCTTGGCTAGGATGACAGGTACTTTCTGTTTCCATTTTTTTATCACCTGCTTCCATGTCCCAATTTTGAAATGGATGTAGCTATAACAACCTGTTGACAACCAGATCATCACAAAGCTCACAGGAGAACATAGGACCTCATTTAAGAAGAACACTAAGTTTTGCACTGAAACAGTGTCATGATGTGAGGAGGAGAATAGAGGCAAACAGGGAGCAACAGAAATGAGGCATTGGGACGGCTGTTGGAGTAAGCTGTATACTGGCTCAGCTCTTTGCCCAAGCTCCCACTTTTCCTTATTCTTACAAATATAAAGCATTGGATATTTCTGAATACTGTTGGCAAACGTCACAGAAGTGCTGAGGATCGACTTCATACTGATAAACAAGGCTGTTTTAGAATCTACTGAACTACCATCTCTGTTCAGCTGTGGGACCCACAGAGCTCAACTATCATTGCTGCTTCATCATCTGTTCAGCTGCCCACTGAGCTCAATTGCGATTGCTGATACCATCTCTGTTTGGCTGCTAGACCCTCTGCTCCCAACTGTCAGTATCCTGGACTTCGTCAGTGTTGGAGACTGGCCTACTCTAATAACACCTGCCAGGGGTCGGTAAAGTATCCTTCACTCTCTTCCATTGCCTTGCACCATTTGGATTAATTGTTCCTTTCCACTCTCTCATTACCTACCCAGCTAATACACATTCATTCACATCTCTTCATCATGCACCTTTTCAATTTATAGTCTATTCTACTCACTATCACCGTATTTCTATTCAAAATCCTCTTCTTTCTCCATCATACTATTTCACCCTCTCCTATTATGATTTTCCATTCACTACTTCCCTCCTCGCTAGTCTGCACACATGAACTGTTTCGTCTCCTGCAGCCACCACACTCACCAGCCTACATAAATAGAAATAAACCTCACACCCACAAATCCTCCTCGCATGTCCTCTTCCTCACCCTGCTCCAGCTCATGGCTTCTGGTGGCATCTCACCTAACACTGGACCCCATACAATGCTGGCGCTCCTCTTTCCATCCCAAACCTTTCCATCCACCCAGGACATGCAATCCTGCCATCCTTATCCACATATCTCCACTACCCTCTCTTCCCTTTCCTGTGCACTATGGAATGCCAGATGTGTTTGTAAAAAACTTGCATCCATTCATGATCTATTCATTTCTAAAACCCTCTACCTCCTGGCCATTGCAGAAACTTGGCTCACCTCCTCTGACACTACATCCCCTGCAGCTCTCTCCTATGGGGTACTCTCAATCAGCCATAACCACAGTCCTGGAAACAAACAAGGTGGTGGAGTAGGTAGTCTACTTTCTTTAAGCTGCACCTTCCAAGTCATACCTTTTGAACCCTCACCCTCATTCACTCCCTTTGAATTCCACACTATCAGTCTATCTTATCCCATTCACCTTTGTGTTGCTGTCATTTATCATCTCCCAGGTCTAGTTTCCAAATTTCTTGACAACTTTGCAGCCTGGCTCACTTATTTATCCTTTGACCTGCCCACTCTTATACTAGGCAATTTCAACATTTCTATTGATAATCCCACTGTCTCTTCTACAACTAAACTTCTTTCACTTACTTCCTCCTTTGGTCTCTCCCAGAGGTTCTCATCTCCCACTCACTGTGATGGACACTCCCTTGACCTTGTCTTCTCCCGCTACTGCTCCATCTCTAGTTTCAACAACTTAGCATTTCCACTCTCCGACCACAACCTCCTTTCCTTCAGCCTCACCATACCTCATGCCATCCTCCCTGCACCTAAATCCACACATACACAACAACACCTAATTACCCTGAACCCAATCCACTTCTCATCTTCACTAAAACAACTATTGTCTTCTATGTGTGCATTGTCCTGCCCTAATCACGTCGCCTCTTTCTACAACTAAACACTCACTTCAGCCCTAAAAAATGCAGCTCCAGCAACAATGTCCAGTCTCTGACTATCAAAACCCCAAACATGGCACATCAAACAGACCCGCTACCTGTAAAAGTGCTCCAGCGCTGCAGAGCTCCTATATTGATTTCCTCCACTATAAATTCATCCTTTCATCTTATAGCACTACCCTTTTAATTGCCAATCATTCTTCAAATCTCAAATATCTCTAATCTCTTATATCCACCCAGTCTCCGAACCCGCGCCACTTCTTTGCCACCTTCAACTCACTTCTCTGCCCACCTGCACTTCCTCTCCCTTCCTCCCTCACAGCCCAAGATTTTTCCACCTACTTAAAAGAAACAATCGACACCATTCAACAAGATATTTCTTCATATCAAATTCCACATACTCCATTCTCTCTACCCACCTTCACCTACACTCCCCAATCCACCCTTCATTCCTTCTCTCCAGTAACTGAAGACAAAGTCTCTACACTCATCTCATCATCTCACCCTACAACCTGTTCCCTCGACCCTATTCCCTCCCAACTTCTCCGCTCCCTCTCCTCCACAGCATGCTCACCTTTAACTTACTCCTTCAACCTATCTCTCTGCACTGGCACATTTCCATCCTCCTTTAAATTGTACTGGGGAAAATAATTTCACTGCACTTGTAGTTTTGCAGAACGGCCAGGAGTTTGCAGTCATGAGAAATTGAGAAAATATATTTGTACATCACTGGGGCGGACAAGAAAACGGGAGCAGATGCCGATGCTCATCTCACCAATTCTAAAGAAATAATCTCTTGATCCAGCCTCTCTCTCCAACTTCCGGCCTATTTCTCTCCTCCCCTTTGCCTCCAAACTACTTGAGCGATTAGTGTACAAACGCCTGTCTCACTTTCTTTCCTCTCACTCCATTCTCGACTCTCTGCAATCAGGCTTCCATCGCAAACATTTCACTGAAACTGCTCTCAAAAGAGTGATCAGTTCCTACCTATCAAACCGCTTCTTTAGTAGTTCTACCTCTGATATATCCTCCCCTCCACAAAGCTCTGTTATTGGCCCTTTACTTTTCATTGTACACCTTTTCACTTGGGGCACTAATTCGCTCATTCGTCCTCTAATACCACCTCTACGCTGATGACACCCAAATCTATATCT
>NC_134413.1:27357487-27441112 GCF_038048845.1 Mixophyes fleayi
GTGACAATAAGCAAGTGCTAATGCTGGTAAACATGATGTGAGTATTGCATGATACAAACACATGCAGTATTAGTCATTTACTGGTAACATTGCAGCTTTGGTTTTTGGGAGAATTATTGGAGAATTCCAGCTACACATAAAAATATGGTTTGCACCCCAGGCAAACAGAGGGCTGGCAGTCCGCTGTTAGATACTAACCATCCCCACTCCCTCAGAGTCAATAGTGGGAAGACTTTGAATCTCAGGTGTTGAGAGCACTGATTGGACGACTGCTACATCATTCAATCAGTGTACACTGCACAAAAGTACAGTGTTGGACACACTGAGATTGAAGATTCTTCTTGAAACCATGGCAACCTACTCCTAGTTGTTGTTAAATGATAACTGTTAGTGCAAAGGTTGGTTTAGCACCTTGAACCTTGGCAAAACCATGTTGCATTGGAGGGGAGGTAAATTTAAAATATGAGGACAGATTTATAAATTGGGGTAGGACATGTCTTAGAATTAGATCAACTTTTAATGTCAGTGTAAAAATAAATCTATCAAGTATTTGCATCCTACTTGAAAAAACATCCAGTATTTTCCTTACGTGTAAAATAATAAACTAATTTGCACCCCTTGCATTGTAACATGGTTATGCCAAGGTACAAAGAAATTCATTTTTTTGCCTTACTTTCCTTAATGAATCAGACCCATTGTACAATATTAAATAAGCTCCCAAGTTGCAAGTAAGGTACTGGGGACTGCTGCACCTCACAAATGGTGCCGGCACAAGATTTGAGACCCAGGTTGATGTACAAGTCTGGAAGGCAAATGCAAAAGCCAAACCCCCTGGGTACAAGACCTTACATATTGTACATCATTCTATGTCATAACAGTGTGTGATCATTTATCTTCTACAATATGTGTATAATTTGTCCTTCAGTCTGTAGCTAATAATGTTATTGTGAAATGGTCCATACCGTGGCTTTAACAGAAACAACACAGTCAACATCACAGTTTTTTAACAGATACAAAAAGAATTTGGAAATTGACAATCTGTGTATGTTTGAGTGTACGTTTCTAATTTGCAAATCCACTTGTCAATAAAAAAAATGGCACTGGAAAACAACAGGAGGGAGAGTCACGGCTGTCTCCAGCTTACTCTTACGTCTAGCCTAATTAAGAAACAAGTCCATGGCTAAGAGCCATCTTGGCTACAGTCCAAACTACCGCAGCAACAGCACACTGTACCAATACGGAGAATTTTTTATCTTTTGCGCTTACAAGCACATAAACATTCCAGCACCAGTAAATATTGTGAAGCTCAGGTCACTGTCAACAATATGTTCTCTAGCTGTGAAATGGAATGTGCAAGTAAAATTTAACTATTGTGAGATCTGTTTATTCACTGGATGCTAGAGGGGTCTGCAGAACATTGATACCAAGCGAAAGATGAATCTGGATTGTATAAATCACTTTTTTTTTTTCCTAATTACACTTCAACCGTTCTTTGATTAAAGATTTATCGGATAAAATGGCAAACATTTAATGAAATGGCATTAGCATGTAATACAACTGATGCTGTATGGTGTGTCACGGTGTGACAGCTATGGCTATCTACAGAGAGATGCAAAAGTGTGAGGAGAATAAATAATAAAACATAGCATTTAGTGCTACAATGGTCTGCGTTGAAGTGTGCACATCAGCTACACAGTGGAGGCAGCCATTTTGTTAATGGAACCATTATTCAGCTTATCAATTGAATAGAAAGGAGTGAAATCATACCGCCCAACTATGATTGAGCTGGGACAGTCCTGGGGTCAAGTGTTTTATACCGACTCCAGGAAAGTTGGGACGTGTCTTGCTAGCGGGTCATGCAACCACATCTCTATGTCAATGTCTCAACCTCAGGGAACTAAATTTTTGGAGATATGGTGACATCACTGAGGCAAAAGACAATTTCATGACTGACTGATATCACTTTTACCCTGAATATAGGTCCTGCCCACAAAAGGGTACTGCATTAAATTTGTACCTGTCCCCCACACACATTGAAGGCAGCCATTTTGTGAACTGAACCAATATTCTAACTATGAGTTGACTAGAAACCACTCTGTGTACATAGTTGCCAACATTTTTAAATATTTTTAAAGGAAACACTTTGCTGGCAATTCGGCACATATATGTGGGTTATACGTCATCACAATGCATGCTGGGATGCTAGGCGACTTCCAACCTTCCTCCCCTAAAAAGACCTATGAATTGCCGTGCAGCAGTGACAGGTGCACATGTCACCTGGTCCCCATAGAACATATCTCCCGACTTCTCAGGATAAAAGTGCAGAGTGATCGGACGGTCCTCTCAAATTGGGACTTTGTTCTGCAGTATGATGTCAGACCGTTAACCCATTAGGGCCAAATAAGCAAAGTAAAATCCTAAAATCTAAAAAGAGCTAAACCTGATGAAGTTTAAAACATATGACAACAAACAGCCAGTGGGCACTTTAGTAGGTGCCCCTTTTGTCCACAGAACAGCCTGAATTCTTCAAGGATTCAACAAGGTGCTAGAAATATTCTGGTCCATGTTGATACAATAGCATCAGGTAGTTGCTGCAGATTTGTCTACTGCATACTAATGCTTCACATCTCCCATTCTACCACCCAAATGTGCTCTATTGTACCGAGATCTAGTGCAGGCCATTGGAGTACACGGAACTCATTGTCATGCTCGTGGAACCAGCTTCAGATGACGTGTTCTTGTTGACATGGCGCATTATCCTGCCATTAGCAGATAGGCAGACAATGGCCATAAAGGGATGTACTTGGTCAGCAACAATACTCAGGTAAGCAATGTCATTTAAACAATGCTCAGTTGGTATTATGTGTGCCAAGAAATCATTTCCCACATCATTACGCCACCACCACCAGCCAGCAACATTGACACAAGGCAGGATGGATCCATGTATTCATGTTGTTTACTCTAAATTCTCATTTTCCCTGCATGTCGCAGTAGAAATCAAGACTAGTCACACTAGGGGGTAAATGTATTAACTTCCGACCTGCCGCTATTCGGCGAGTTTGTAGTGAAAACTTAAAGCGGCAATGGCTTTAAAAGCAAAACAATGCCTTCAAAGCCATTGCCGCTTTAAATTTTCACTGTAAACTCGCCGAATAGCGGTGAGTTGAAAAAAAAATCAGAAGTCAATACAGTTAGTCCTAGGTGACATTTTTCCAATCTTCAAGGATCCAGTTTTGGTGAGCCTGTGCCCACTATAGCCTCAGTTTCATGTTCTTAGCCGACAGGAGTGGAACCTGCTGTGGTCCCATCCACTCCCAGGTTCGGCCTGCTGTGCATTCATAGATGTTCTTCTGCATAGTAATGCATGTTTGAGTTACTGTCACCTTCCTGTCAGCTTGAACCAATCTGGCCATTCTCCTCTGACGTCTCTCATTAACATGGCGTTTTCGAACACACAGGACTGCAGCGCGCTGGATGATTTGTGTTTTGTGCATCATTCTTTGTAAACTCTTGAAACTGTGTGTGAAAATCCCAGGAGACCGGCATTTCTGAGGCACTCACCCCATCCCACCTGCCACCAACAATCATCTATAAGTCAAAATCACTTGGATCACATTTCTTCCCCATACTTGTTTTTGGTCTGAACAGCAATGGAACCTCTTGACCATATCTGCATGTTCTTATGCATCGATTGGCTGATTAGATATTTGAATTAATGAGCAGGTGCACAGGTGTACCTAATAAAGTGGCCACTGAGTGTATATCTGAAAAAAAATAATGAAAATATAAAAATGGGCCTACAAGTATGTTAAAACCCCTACAAAATTACTGCTTTGTGGCCATTGCAAATTACAAAAGCTAAACTCAATTAGAATGAATTAATTATAACATTAGACATTTGACGTCAGCAATCGGTGACTGACTAATACTAACTGATTTTCTATCAAATCGTTTACAAGAGATTATCTCTAGAATAGATGTTAATCAAAAGTGACACTTAAATAAGGAGCGCAGCATTAGGCAATGAAATGTCACCGTGACATATAAAAATCTTAACACGATGTAAAAATCACCTGTTAAAAGAGTGAAGCAAGTGTTATAAGCAGTCTACAAGGAGAGATGGCTACCCGGCAGTTAATAAATGAAGGCCAGATATATGCCAGCACTTATTAGCGTGAAGGTCTGAGAAGGGAAATCTGCTTAGCAGAACATCTAATATTCCAGCTGTTTCATGGTTCTGAACACAGAACTGGTAAAATCACTGTTATCCTATTTATCATATCAATTGTATTCACAGGCAAAAAACACCATAATGTATGAAACAACCGCTCATATCTTTGGTGCCAAACAGCTAGTTTCATTCTACCCAAAACAGACTTGTAATGCTCTGAACGATCATTGGTGGTATAGTGATGATATCTAGTAATACTACTGTCCGCAGAATAATTATATTTTCACAGGATCAATACACTAGGAGCTGCTATGCTCTAAAAGCCTTTTACAAGCATGTCATGTTTCTTAAAAGGTTCTAGAGAGCTTTGTCGGTGAAGGGAGAACATGATGATTTCACACAGAGGGGGCAAAGGGATACAGGCAACAACTGTGAGCGACACGTGTCAAAATGTTACTAACCGCGTCATTAATGCAACACAGACATGCAGCCACGCCGGCAGTTTCATTGTAGGCTAGGCTGCTACAGATTCCTATTGGTGTCTGTTTCGTGAAAAGAATAGCAGTTATTTGGATGGTTTCCATTTGTTATTTATATATATATATATATATATATATATATATATATATATATATATATATATATTTTGTGAGAAAGTACAGCATTCACAGGAATCCGACAAAGGTATGTTGAACCATTTAACTGTTTATTGGCAGTTGTCAGGATGGTAAAAAAAAGTTCCAACACTGGTACAGCAATTATATCCAGAAACAGTACACAAAAATCCCCACCACCTACATCTGGCTAGACATAACTTCCTTGTCTGCAAGCTGGCCACTTACTGGCATCGGTGGTCCCACCCACACATACAGACAGTGACTTTATCCTCCACCCCAAGCACTACAACACATCACAGCAAACCAATCACACCCACGTGGAACACCTGTGTCTGTGTGAGCTAAAAGAAGATAACAGGAAACCTTTAACCCTGTCTGCAGCCTGCTGCTGCAAGCTAGCTGTGTTTTATCAGTTCCCTTATAGGGAAACTGTGGCAAAGAGGCATATTTGCCACAATATATATATATATATATATATATATATATATATATATATATACATACATACACACACACACACACACACACACATATATATATTATCATCAAGTGGAGCCTTTGGCATGCATTCACTTTGCGCAATAAATAAATACTCTTTTTTTCATATGTGCCAATATTATGTCATTATATTATGTCATTATATTATATGAGAAAGTTAAAGTCCCCATCCCCGAAATGTTATGTGTACACACATATGTAGGGCCACTTACTAACCACAAAATATGTTCCTGCACTACGCATTTTGCACACTAGCTTCTTTCTTATTGCAACGACAAATATTTCCGACCTTTTAGATCTGTATTAGTGCACACACTGGTGTGCAGGATTGACGGAGACTGAGATGGAAATGCACATGGTGGAATAGCCAATAATGTCCCTTCAAAGTCCTGTCACTATCTGTAAAAAAATGTTCTCCTAGAAAATTGCTTTATGTATTAGTTACTAGTAACTACATTTAAAGACTGCCTTTATTTCAGGTGTCGTAATGTTACATGTTAATATTTTTATGTCAGTGTTCTCATATGAAGGATGCAGGCAAAATGCACCTCATTTAAAATATATAACCTCTGAGGACATGTAAAAATCAAGTCAGTTTGGTTGAGTAAAAAGGTTCTGCAGCCACCTGCGAAACCGGATACATCCCATAGATGCATAATCTCAACAACTTGAAGCTCATTTAAATATGTAATCTTGTAACACAATGTTATTTCTGCATTTTGATGCAGGATAACCTAAATGACTGCAGCTAGACAGCAAGAAACTCTCCAATCTAACTACTTGCTGCCATCAGAAGGAGCAGAAGGTTGTACCCCTGCGGAACACGCTACTTGAAAATACTAATTTGACAATCAATTGGCGCTGTGTGAATGGGCACAAAAATACTTCCAATCTCAATCTACACTTTATGCTGAGTCATCAGTTGTATATGATGATTGGTAGAGGCAGACAGATGATGACTGCATCTGACCGAGTATATGTGGTCATTAGTCAACCTCACTAACATGGAACGTCCAGACTTTTCATATTCTGCTATATACGTTTATGTATGTGTATGGCCAAACATGACAGTGATTCGGAAACACAACTATCAGTCAGAGTAGCCATTTAGCACATAAAAATGGGCAGGCTTATTTTAACCATACCTCCCAACATTGTAAACTTCCAAATTGGGACATGGCTGCAAGAGGGCGTGGCGGTGCTCTGTTAGGGCACATGCCCATGTCACAATGGGCGCTACATATATAAGTTGTGATCATGTGAAGGGATTAGGTACCATCTCCTGGGGTATATGGTGACGAACAGCAGCAGTAAGTTGAATGCAGGGTTTTCAGGTTAACTGGCCTCAACCAGATTTATTAGCATAAGCAAAGTAAACCACATAAATAAAAACTTTGCCTGTCCGGCACTTACTTAAACATTTGTGGAGACCCTGTCTCCTGTGCAGGACCTTATGTCCCACACACAAATCATATATACATCTTATTGCTCACCACAGCAGAGTCTCTCAGGAGGCAAGTAACCTCCTCCCCAGGTGTGAGAGACTGACTGAGGCAGAGCTGCAGCTTTTTACAGGCATCACTCAGGTGCAGCTCCTAATTAGTCTGCTGTGAGCCTAGCAGACCAGAAGACCCGGACTATGCCTTATGTATGGAACCCACCCTGCTCACTCCATACAAAACACCAGGGGCCCTTACAAGCTTTTCCTGAAGCCGAACACTTTTTTGGAATCTCCTTCCGATACAAACCAATCTCCCTAGGTTTAAAAGCATGTAAGTCAGACAGCCTGGGACATGGATTTAAAGATAGAGGGTGGTTCGCGCTCCCTTGTTCGAGAGTGTAGAGAGAGTGTGGCTGCCTGGGGGCCCGAAGAATAAAGGGACAGTCCCAACCCTTTGAATGATAACACAGAGAGAATGATGGTCCCCTTGGCGCACAAATGTGATGCAAGAAATAGTGATTTCAAATAGATAAACCTCCCACTATCCCATTCATTTCCAAATTCAGTCGTGATTCAAAGAAAATTGAATCCATTTTTATGAAGCATTGGAAGGTTCTATTAGGGGATGATAAACTTAAGCAAGTGCTTCCAGAAAAACCCAAGTTCGTCTATACGAAGGCAGACAAGCTTAAGAGACAACTAGTCAGTAGTACTATACCTCCCACAGTAGACTCCTAAAAGGGCACCTGGCTAGGGAAAAAAGAAAAAGGCTTCTATTATTGTAACTGGTGCCATTCCTGTAAAATCAGCCATACTCGTAGCACGAAACCCATTACCTCCTTTATCTGCCACTCTACTAAGGAGGAATTCTTTATCAAAAACAGAATCACCTGCGATACCTCTGGGCTGATTTATCTACTTCAGTGCCCATGTGGTCTCCAATATGTGGGGAGAAACATTAGAATTACAGAACATCAGAGAAACATTTAGAATGGGTTTGAGAAACATAGCGTTTCCGAACATTTCCGTACACACCATGCACAGGACCCTTCCCTACTCCACTTTGTGGTATTAAAGAAAGTCACCAAACCTTGGAGGCGGGGGGGGGGGGGGGGGGGAGACTATATTAGACTCATCTCACAGGAGGAGTCAAAACTTATCTACAGTTTAAAGACCTTGATCCCTGAAGGACTTAATATTGACTTTGAACTTAATCAGTTTATATAATCTGATTGGCTGAAAGGGCCGCGAGCTGAAATCCAGAGTGAAAAGTACCGTAATAACAGTATTTACGCACACTATTACCGTAATGACGGTAATAATGCGCGGGGCGTGTTACTTTTGGCTGTAACGCCAACAATTGAATATGCCCCTATAAGTCCATAAGAAGATAAAATGTTGCTATATGATCAGTATTGGAAGTGGGCTAGTATACGGCGGCATGTCATACCGCCACTTCTCTTTCTGCCTTCATTATTATACGATCATTCACTTACATTTTCCATACCACCACTTCTAAATGCCACTTCTCCCACTGCATATTATTATTATAAAGGTTATTATGTCACTAATCTTCTATTCTCACAGAGACATGGTTGCCTGATGCTTCACCATTATATAAAAAAGTCTTAACCTTGCAATTTAATTGGCCTTACTTTATTTAACATAAGACAATGCACACATTCACAGACAACGGGCGACGTCCTGCTTAATAACATATCAACCTGAACCTCTAATGAGTACTCTATGCTGCACTAGCGGCAATATGAGATCAGACTGAGACAAGATTTTCATCTGTTAGCACAAATGTCCTAATGCTGAACAGTATAAAATGTGCTGGCTTCAATTATTTTTAAATGACTACTACTAAAAATGAATTTAATTATAATACAATACAATTGGGGCACTTAGCACACAGCTTATTTTCCTCATATTTTTATGGGTTTGTACAAACACTGTCACAAGTCTCTATTGAGTAAACTTACGGTATATTTATACCACTGAGGGATATGATTATTACAGAATTATTAAAGGTGGACAAGAAAAGTGCAGGCTTTGCACAAATAAAAACATCACATAACATCACCTCATTAATGTAAACTTTCCAAGCACTGATTTCTTCCATCTCTGAGGTGGTGCCAGTTTCATTGTCCATTTGCAAGGTATATAAACAACACACGTGGTCCCCCAAGTTGTTTCTTAATACTCACACCGTAAATATGCGATATTACAAGGCATTTGCGCTGCAGGTTCATTACCGACATCCAATGATACTTACCTACTCTCCCATAATGTCTGAGAGACTCCTGAATTTTTGGGAGTTTTCCCATACTCCCAGAAGAGTAGCCACCCTCCCGGATCTGAAGGAAGTGGGCCGGGCATTGATGATTCAATTCAATGCAAATAACATCATCACAGCCCGCTTCCTGCTGTATGATGATGCAAATTACACCCCACACTTTTCCCTTGGTCCTCCCCTCCAAGGGACCTCCAAAATGTAGGCGAATACGCAATGAGTGGTATCAGGGATACTTCTCCGTGGGATACTTGCCCACACTCCTGGTACCTGCACGCATTTCGCCACAACAAACGTAATTTGGTCCCACGTCACGATGACACAATCGTGGCATTTCATCATGGGAGGCGGGGCCAGAATGCCCCCCCCCCAAGTCTCTCACGGACATTCTGGAGACACTTTGCTGCAATTGAATTCCCTCCTACGTGTCAAAAATAACTGATGACATCACTACTATAGTTGCCAACTGTAATTTCCGAATACAATGTCAGGACTTTCTCCCTAGAAAATTTTGTTCACGGAAATGTTCCTATCCCTCAATTGTGCATAACTGCACAATGCAATACCTTTTTTTACGGCTTCCTACATGCAATTTTAACAGACTATTCTTATTTTCTACGCTTTATAAGTTGGCATTTTTTAAGAGCAGTATTTAAACTGTTGAACAAGAGAGTATGGTTACGCACTAGGTTTGGACCAACCTCGTTGGTCACATATATAAGTTAATGTGACCAATTTTGAGGGGGTGCCACTTGCAACCTACATCAGTTCTTAACAAGAGAAGAGGGGGGGCAAGGATTACACAATGAGGCACTCCGGTCCTCTAAATTGAATAAGTAAATTAAAAACTAACTAAACTTTTATTAGGTATATTAAAAAAGGCACCCATTGATGCATAATTAGTATAGTAGACGAATTATCATAAATTATAGTGGAAAGATAGAAAAACAGTGAATTAGAATAGAAAAATATACCCGGAAAGGAGGGGGGGTTGTCCTGTATGGTCCAAAGCTCATATAGTTCAGGATAGTGGTAGATCTGTAATAAATAGTTTATAACATATGATGTGGAATCAGTATCCAATGCTTAATAATTACGTCGCTGCGTATGATGAAAAAAAATCATCCTTAGATAGGAGTTTTAATGTAGCGATACTGAGCTACTCTTGTAAACTCCTATCTAAGGATGATTTTTTCACCATACGTAGCAAAGTAATTAGTAAGCATTGGATACTGATTCCACATTATAGGGTATAAACTATTTGTTACAGATCTACCACTATCCTGAACTATATGAGATTTAAGACCATACAAGACAACCCCCCCCCCCCCTTTCCGGGTCTATTTTTCTATTTTAATTCACTGTTTTTCTATCTTTCCACTATATTTTATGATAATTTGCCTACTAATTATGCATAGATGCAGTGCCTTTCTTAATATACCTAATAAAAGTTTAGTTTCAATTTACTTAATCAGTGTAGAGGACCGGAGTGCCTTATTGTCCAATCCTTGACCCTCGTTTTCTCTTAAGTATTTAAAATGTTAACAAGTATGTTATAACCACATTGAGGAAACAGTACATGATGGAGACTGCAGTGCACCAATGTCTACTGAGACAGTATCGTGCATGCTGACTGCACAGAAACTATTGCACTACTTGCATGTTATAATAATATAACTGTCTTGATATACGGTAACTGTATCATGTATTATATACTCAATAATGAGCAGTCATCCAGTTAAAGCTGGGACTTTTAGTTCTACAACAGCTATAGGACCCCATGTTACCTTTCTCTGCTTTATATAAAATAGACACTAGAGGGTGCTAGTAACCTCTGTAATTACTCCTAACAATGAACTTGCATGAGTCAAGACTATAAAAAAAATGGCCTTATATTTATCAAATAAATCAGATGATGGATGTTTAGCAAGAAGAGAAAATAAGAGCATAGCGTGCTGGGTCTTCCTCTTTGTAGAAGGATATTTTCAGCCTGGAAGCACTGGGGATTTCAGAGGATACAAAAAGAGGCATTCTCTCTAGTTGACGTGAAAGCAAGCTGTTAATATGCAGTCAGCAAGGGGGTTCTATCTGGGAAGGTATTCCCTGCAGTGCATGCTTTCCAATACAAGAATTGTGCAACCTCACTAGCCATTTTCCACTCACAGTCACATTTTGTAGATATGGCAACAATTGTATGTCCAGGAGATGTCACGGCATTAGAGAGGGTTCCATAATATCACCAAAAGTGTCCCCAGACTCAGGCACAATGTATTTAAGTTGTTACTGGCCTGAGTCATTAAACTAACGCATAAAAAGAAGTAAATCTTCTCCTGGAACAAACCATGTTACAATACAAAGGGTGCAAATTAGTTTATTATTTTGCACATAAGTTAAATACTGGCTGTTTTTTCATGTAGCACACAAATACTTGATAGCTATATTTTTACACTGAAATTTAAAGTTGATTTAGGACAAGCCCCACTTCAACAATACATCTTTGCCATCATTTTAAATTTACCCCCCCCCCCCCCCCAATGCAACATGGTTTTGCCCAGGTGCAAAATTACTTCTATATTATGCTTTGCTCTCCTTAACGACTCAGGCCCATTATGTTCTTTTTTTTTGCTATACAATAAACCATACTTGCCTACTTTTTCAATTTGTTTTTCGGGAGCAGGTGGGAGTATGGAAGCAGGGCTCGGAGAATGGAGTAAATATGCCCGCCCCCTAAGTGGTCATCACCATTTTGCCCTATACCAGTAGGGGGCAGGGCCACATTGATGCATGAATCGCATCACTAAGCCCCACCCCCTATATTTAACTTCCAAAACTAGCTGGAATCCGTGAGGTTGCCCTGCTCTCTCGGGAGTCCGGGAGGACTCCTGGAAATTCCAGGAGAGGAGACAACTATGCAATAAACGCTCCTTATTTATCTTATTTCACTTTTCTAACCTCTAGCCTACTTTGATTTTTTTTTATTGCTTTATTAACTCCTCGATTCTCTACTTCAATGGTGTGACTAATTAGAACTTTTTTTTATGTATTTTTCTTTGGCAATACATTTTTTGGTTCTCAGTCTACTCAGGGAAGGAGGTATGACCAAAGTACCTGAGCCAGGGCCTGCCTTGGCGGACGGAAGCAGTGGTGGATTATAGTAGGAGATCAGAGCCCGGAGTAGTAAGGGCCAGAGCTCTGGCCCCAACTGCCCTAGGGATGAGCAGAGCTGGATGAAACAAAAAGGGGGTCGGTGACTGTGTGGACAAAGAGCAGATAGCTTGTAAATTTCTATTGATCTGCATGGTCATATACCATTAGCTGGCAGCAGGGGTAGTAATAGGCATGTGATCATTCCCCCCGTCCATATGGGGACAACCTCATCCAGTCCAGTAGGGCGGGACGGTGTAGCACTGGGGTCTGAACTCCCTTTCCCTGGCTCTGAGGGTACACAAGTAAATTTTACATTTTAGGACAATTGTTTTTTTGTACAACATTGTAATAGTTATATTTTAATTATATTTCACATGCATAATATAAGGTAAAATAGACAGTTCAACGGATACATTTGATTTTATATAGGTTGCTTAGTGCAAAGTCTGCAATTTAAATCCATGTTTCCTGCTTACAGCATTCCCTTTAATCTAATAATGAAACTATTAATCTAATGAGATTTCCAACTTGAAGGGCTGCACTGAGAATTTACTGTGTAGAGTAACTCAGAACATTGGACTTCTCACAAGTTCTGTTTATAACTTGTGGATGTTTCCACTTAAATGTAGCAGTGTCTATTTCTCCCAGTATAACAATATTAAATATTTGTAGGTTTCCTGCCATAGGTTACAGCAAAGGGAGGTAGCAGTTGTTTTTGTCATTTTAACCAATGGGAACCTTACAGAGTGTAGGGTTTCTAAGGTGACTGCGGTTACCTTTATTTCCTTGGTGTACCTCAACATAGAGGCAGAACCTGCCCCGGCCCCCTTTCCTGAGACCCCCAATCTGTGAAGGCATTTTATTTACAAGACACATAATAGGATTTTTTTAAAAAAAACTTAATTATTATCTTGTTACTAGACTTATTTCTTGAGAAATCTTTACTTTCATTTTATTAACTAATACTACTACGAAGAGAACTGCAATATTTTGTTATCATTGCTTATTACTTTACTTATGTTTTACTTGTTTTATTATACTTAACAAGGAGAACTAGTGGGCATTGTAAGGAGCTACAGGGGCAAACGCAGGATTTGTAGAGGGGGGGTTTCCACAACACACCGCCAGTGGGCGTGACCAGCATGCATTGGGGCGTAGCTATAATCTTAGACAGTGCTTGGCTGCTCTCCAACTCTTCCTATCCCTATAATATACATGAGCAATGCTGCGTGCACTACTGTTAGGTGCACGCAGCTCTCCCTTTTCAAGCAGAGCCGTGTGAAGCGGGGGCAGGGTCCAGCCATCTCAATTATACAGTGCCCCAGACTTGGAGGGGGTTTTCCTGGTGCTAGGAAACCCCCCTCGGTTTGCCTATGAGCTAGTGGGGAGAGTGACTGGATATTATAACAATTAATGGGTCTTGTCCACATTTTGGGGTATTGTTGTAAACTTGAAGCGTTGCGTATTATCATACATGCCGTCAGCGTATTGGCTACTTTGTGAATGTGGTTTAATAATAATATATAATGTGGATTCTAAACACATAATGGGCTACATGACATGTTTGGAAACAACTTAGATACTACAAGTATATTAATTAATTAACATATTAATGATCAGTTTTTGAGTTTTTGTTCTGTTTGCTTTGCTGAGAGTATGTTCTTTTATTTCCTAATGTAACAAAGCAAATAAATTGGAGGGTTTCAGTAAAGATTAGCCTTTATTGTAGTAGCATCACCTGTTGTCTACACACAGTGGAAGCAGCCATTTTAGGGACTGCACCAATATTCATGAGGGGGGAGCATATCAAAGCCCTAAGAACCAATGACGGGTACTCAGTAATTCAAAATACCAATACCACCAGGGCTAGCGGTATTTATAGCTGATGCTGTCCGAAGCATAATAAGTGAAAGTGCCTTAAATGCATTTTTTCATATAACCTATATGCTAAACTGCCCTTTTCCAACACCCAGTCCTGTTTTCAAAATGAAAATAAAAAAATAATAAGAACAAGGGTAAACAAAATTAACATAAGACATTTTTGTGCTGCGTGTGAACCGTCCTGCTCTAAGACAGACTTATGGAAGGTGGAATTAATACACATTAGGGGGCATATTCAATTAGAATTCACGGCGGCTGCACGGGTCCCGGTACCGCAACATCGTGGATTTCTGTGCGCACCCGAAATCCGCGATGTTGCAGTATCGTAATGGCCCTTTATAGGCACAGCCAGGCGTAATCGTGGCTGAAAATTCTAATTGAATAGACCCCTAGAAGTCTGGTTTGCATAAGAAAAAAAGTATAGTCTACCACAAAAAATATGCAACTGTGAAGTTACTGTATCTACCACGTTTTCTACAACTTAAGCCGGGCCCTTGTGTTACATACTGCTGTGACTATAAGGGGCAATGCACGCTGAGAATTATTCACCTCACAATAGATGTCAATCAGGGAGACCTGAAAGTGCAGGTTTAGTCACTAGTTGGAATTAATATATATCAAAGGCTGTGTATTACGGAGTTGAAGAATATAAATGAAAAGTAGGGCCTGAGTCATTAAGGAATACAAGGCAAAAAAAAAGTAGTAAATGTTCTCTGGGACAAACCATGTTACAACGTAAGGGGTGCAACTTAGTTTATTATTTTGCACATAAGTTAAATACTGTGTGCTTTTCATGTAGCACACAAATACTTGATAGCTTTATTTTTACACTGAAATTTAAAGTTGATCTAGGACCTGCTCTACCCAAAGTATAAACCTGTCCCCACATTTTAAGTTTACCTCCCCCTCCAATGGTACATGGTTTTGCCCAGGTGCAAAGTTACTCCTTTTTTTATGCTTTACTCTCCTTATTGACTCAGACCCTGTAGTGTTTATATGCAACTAAAAAAGTTCAATGAGCTCCATTTTAATGTTGGGATTGAGTTGTCCTTTAAAGCAGCATTCCCATGTAAGGTAGGGTAAAAAAAATAAAAATCACCCATTTTTGGGGGGATCTTTCATCCGTCTCACACCCCTAGCCAAAATCCATGTCCATGTGAAGCTGTAAAGGGGGTGTGACTGTCCAGACCAGTAAGAAGTCGCTATCACACCCATCTCAGCAGCCATTTTAAAGTGGTGAGCTGTAAATCATTTGTGGATGTTATAGCAGAGAACCTGTCAGTTCCCGGGGCACCACTAAGGGAACGCAGCAGGTCCGATGGGAATGCTGCTTTAAGACTCTAAAATAAAATAAAAAAAGAGATCTTCTAGCTACCTCACAGTATCTGGAGTTAGAAAATTGACCAGAGCGCTCTGAAAAGGGGACTGTCTCACCTAAATTGGAAGAGTTGAGGTGTGTCGGATACCGATACACACAGGAGGCAGCCATTTCTTAGGTTGAACTAATACAGACCTTCCATTCGCAAGAAGCTGGTGCAATTGGTTCCTAGTCTATTTATAGGCTGAAAACTTGGTCAGTCCACAAAATTGCTGGCTCCACTGTGTGTAGGGGACTGGCCCACTTTAAATGTCTTATGTTTAGATGATATCTGCAATGATCTTTAGAAATTCCTGTCAGTTTAAAGACTTTGAGTTCTGTTTGTGACCCCAATAAAATAAAAAATCCAGTCAGTCAGTTTTTACTTGCCTGAATATCACTCTTTTCACTAAACCTTAGCTTGCAAGTGTAAAACTCAATTAGTGAGCATGTTTCAATCTATCCATGCAAAGCCTTGTTTATAATACATCACTCTCGTGATTTAGATGAAGGCATTTCTTGGAAAACATGCAATAATTAATTAATTTAATGGACCTTGAAAAATGATTATATATCGATAATTCCTTGGAACTAAAAGCTTCTGAGTGATCTGACAATAACACATGTGATTAGGGCAGAATGTTAATATATGAAAAAATCTTTACCACTTTGGACTCCCAATATAGCACATCAATGATCCCTTTTTAAAGTCTCATCTGAGCTGCATACTGCACCGGTCATCACAAGCCCCAATAACGTATAGCTGAAGTAGTAGTTTAAAAGGTCACATATACAGTATATCTAGTATTCATGTCTGTATATTTGTCAACGTAATTATTGCTATCCATACCTCTAGCCAGATCTATCCTACTACCAGACTAAAAATTATGGGGAATATTTATAAATACTTCTAAAAATTGGCCTTAACTTCTATTCAAAAATATTTGGGCAAATGTTTTTAAATTTGTTGCAGAAATTATGTTATATCCCTGTTTAAGGATCACTAAACCCCAAAATTGTAATTTTCAGATATATACTATAGAGGTAAAATATACACACATATACATACATACACCTGATTGTTTCATGGGATTGTTGCTTTAAGACAGTGGTCTCATGGGACCTGATGCAGGTCAATAAGCTGATGAAAAAGTGATTTCAGCAGCTACTGCATCAATGGCCCCGCCCCCTGTGTATGAATTATCCAATCCACACAATGCATTTCCGCATGGTCTGCAAATCCCCCCTGTCACTGTCTGCCAGTTTAGTTAGAGAAACACCTACATCCTAACACTGCAACTCCCACCTAACACTGCAGAAGTGTAAGAGAGAGAGTATGATAGGCATATTTAGTTAAGTATAAACCTTTTAGTTATCTCAAGTATATTACTTAGCTGAGTAAAAGCTGAATCAAGTGGATTGCCTGCAACCGCCTCTCCAGTCTCTGCGGCCTTTGACACTGTGGGCCACCCCCTCTTTCTGCAGACCCTTCATTCTCTCGGCCTCTCTGGCACTGTCCTCACTTGGTTCACCTCTTACCTTCCCAACCGCTCCTTCTCTGTTTCCACTCCTGACTCAACCTCTCCTCCCGGCCTGTTGGAGTCCATCAGGGCCCCTTTCTCAGTCCTCTTCTTTTCTCACTATAGGCTACCTCTCTCAGCGATCTCCTCTCTTGCATTTTTCACCAGTATCACCTCTACACTGACTATATTCAACTCTACATCTCTTCTACTGACCTTCCTTCCCCCCCCCCTCTCCTCTCTCTGACTTCCTTTCTGCCATCTCCTCCTGGATGTCTTCACGTTTTCTCAAAGTCAACATTGCTAAAACGGAACTCATCATTTTCCCTCCTTCTAAATTGTCACCCCACCTTAATCTATCGATCACCATTAACCACACCACTATCTTTGCTGTTCCCAAACTCCACTGCCTGGGTGTCATCCTTGACTCCTCCCTCTCTTTTGACCCCCACATTCACTCTCGCCCAACCCTATCACTTCCAACTTCAGAATATTGCCCGCATCCGGCCCTTCCTCTCTCAGGATGCTGCCAAAATTATCATCCATGCTCTCATCATTTCCCAACTTGATTACTGCAACCTTATCCTCACCGGCCTCCCCCTCTCCCATCTCGTCCACGAGACTTATCTTTCTTTCTCAACACTCTTCCTCTGCCTGCCCTCTCTGTCTTGCCCTACACTGACTCCCTTTCCCCTACAGAATCCTCTTTACACTCCTTACTGTCACTTACAAGGCCCACTCCCACTCCACTGCCCCTTATATCTCTAACCTCCTCTCTATCCACATTCCTGTCCATTCCCTGCGATCAGCCAATGACCGACGCCTTTCCTGCACACTGATCATCTCAAGGCCCACTTTCAAGGCCCACTCCCACTCCACTGCCCCTTATATCTCTAACCTCCTCTCTATCCACATTCCTGTCCATTCCCTGCGATCAGCCAATGACCGACGCCTTTCCTGCACACTGATCATCTCATCCCATGCCAGAATTCAAGACTTCTCCCATGCTACCCATCTCCACTGGAACAACCTGCCTCCCTGCATCCCTCTGTCCCTTAATCTTGACTGCTTCAAACGGGCTCGCAAAATCCATCTGTTCCTCAAGGCCTACCATCCATCCACATAACCTTCTACTTCCTTGCTCTCCTTTCCTCCTACTCCCTCTATCCTCATGCGCTTGATCCCCTCTACTGACTTCTCTTGTGCCTGCTGTCTGTCTCCCCGTCCCTTAGTATGTAAGCTCCTATGAGCAGGGCATTCTTCCCATCTGTCTCAATACCATTTCTTCCTCTCCTACTCCACCGTACCTATTTTACTCGGAGATAGAAGTCTTAGTTATAATTGTTTTACCCTGTACAGTAACACCCTGGTATACTGTCTGTACTATTAATCTGTATTTTGTACGGTGCTGCGGTTACCTTGTGACGCCATATAAATAAATAATAATAATAATAATAAAACACAGCCTTTAATAAAAATTAATGTCAAACACTGGCATCATTTGCTCTTTAAAATAGAGAATGAGTAGGAACTATTGGGGTGCCGGGGGTGAGGCTTATACAGAGGCTGAATGAGGAGGGGGCCCATCAATGCTAACTAGCAATCCCCCCTCCCTCTCAGAGGACCATGATTCATAAATCTCTTCTAAGCAGGTGCTGGACCATGCTTGCCCAGAAGAGGCCTCCACCCTTCTCTTTAGATAGCAGCCTGGGCCAAGGGGCCTCAGTATGAGAAAATGATGACAAATGAAGAACGTTAAGAATGTTAATTGGTTACAGTATTCCAGAACTGGAAGTTATGGTGGAATGATCAGTGCTCTTTGAAATGACATTTGTGCAAAAATACTGCTCCCTAATTTTATTCAGGTATAACAAACTATACAAAAATATATATAATGAGTGTCTGCAATTGTTTATCTTGGTTTTTATAGTGTGTTTTGTATTATATGAAGAATGTTGAAACAATATGCCAGTTCTAGGTTTGTATTGATTTTGAAGTAAAAATAGTCTTGAGCTGCTCTATAAAATAAGACAATTTGCAGACATATTACATCTGTATAAGGCCTTTTTGGGCACATTTAGTGAATTTGCACTTTTGCCAGTAGCAATGTGTTTGTCATGTTGTGTTAAACAATGTATGAACATGTTCATACCTCCCACCTCCGGAGTTCATCATAGGCCGTGAAAGGGGGAGTGGTCACAGCATTATGGGGGCTTGGCCATATAAGGAGGGGGCATGCCTAACACTTTTGAATTTCATAGCCCCTCCCCTAGAAACAGCCATTCATTGCTGCGCACTATTTTACCACAGTTCCGCAAGCAGAACATACCTCCCATCTTTACGATTTGCGGGACAAGGTTGACCCCAGCTGGGCAGTGGCAGGGCGCCTAATTCGGGACGGTTAGGAGGTATTTATAACTGTAGGTCATTTGATTATGTTATTTGTCTCTCGCCAATTAGTACATCGGAGAGATTCCCATGCCTGGGATCAATATAAATTTCACTTCCCCCCTCCTGCCAGCACTGCAAAATAAATTGCTTATAAAAAAGGAGGAATGTGAAAATACAGTATGGCTGTCAAGGCAGCTGATTGGATGACTATTGCTTGTCCAACTAGAGTTATCACAAACCATTTAATGCCTGTACGTTACTTTCTGTTATCCTTCTGTTATCAGTTGCATCACTACCAGGGGATGCTTAAAACAGTGACATTCCATCATGGAATTCCCATGGAAATCCTGTATTCCGTCTGGAGTTCACGGCGTAAAGGGGAGAGCAAAGACAAGACTGGGCGCTAAAACACATCACAACACGCTGATGATCAAGTCATATCTACTATCTGAATTTGAGGAGCTCATCTAAATGCATTGGAGGAAAGAATTATGAACAGAAATCAGTCCGACAGTCACATTAATAACTGTGTCACATATTTTCTTCTATCAATGCAGTTATTCGTATTTAAAATTAGGATTAAAACGTAATAAATATATTAGCATCCCAGAGTGGACTTATGACTCAGTGTTTTCACCTGTCTGATAATGGCACACAATCCATTGTTATTCTGAACCGGCTTACTCATAATACAAGCAAATGACTTTCAGAGCAACAAAAATGAAATCAGAGGGAGGATGTAAAGCAACTACACAGAATCTGAAAGCCATGCACCATATTATCTCACCGACGCGCTTTGCTGTGCAGTAAAATGGTTACAGCGAAGATGAATAGGGAAAGATTTGCATACATTAATTGGATTAAAAAAAAAAAAAAAAAAAATAACTGCAAAAGACAGCAAGAAGGAACAAAATGAACTAAGGTATAGATGACCGAAAAATGATGAGAGCGGGAATACACAGGAGAGGAAAATGGGATTGTTTAAGATAAAATAAAAAGAATGTGGAAGAGGAAAGGAGACGATAAAAAAAAAACAACAACTGGTTATTGGTTTATTTTTAGGTGGGGGAGGGTGGTAATAATTGGCTCACACCTGATATTCCGCGTTTCATCCATTTCGGTTCACCAAGGGCAATGAAGAAACTTTCTTGCCTTTCGTATTCCTCCTCATCTATTATTTTTACCCTTATCGTTTTCCTGTTGGGACATAAGAGAAACAATGGTATATAGAGGAACAGTTTCAGAGCTTTCTCACCCATTGTCACCCTCCTGAAGCGGTCAACGGCTGTTCTATTACAGACAACCTGTGTCTTTGCGGCTGTTTTGGTAACTGTATCCCACAGAAGGTTAGGCTGTGTCAGGCCACAACAGCAGGAGAGCCAGAGGTTGCCTGCCAATGTTATACTGTTCTAACACAGAACACACAGCATGAGTAAATAAAACGTCCTCTTCGGCTTTGTGGCATGGTTCAGCTTCTGCTGAGTATGAATCAACAGGGTAACTGGATAAAGACCTAGGATGGGTTTTAGCCCTGTGTGGTATTAAGGCCTTGTACCCACAGACTTTTGTTTTGTACAAACGCCAGTTCAAGCACACGCTAAATGCAGTTTTATAGCGTTCGGGAAGTCGTCGGAGGTGGTCCAGGCTTCTCCAATGCGTTCTCTTGCGGGAAACACAAGTGACCGGGGCAGAGTATATAAAACAACAACAACGCTCTCAAACTTCAGAAACATTACGAATGTATCAGGTTATTGGAAATAATGTTTCCAGTTTCATGCATTGTTCTGGCATTAAAAATGCTAAAACACTGCACAAAACTGATGTCAGTGAGCATGAGGCCTAACTCTTCTGTATAGCTCTAATACAAAGTTTCCATCCAACCTAAGGACCACACAAACCGCACGGAGTTATACCCACCACATTGTACAAAATAACATTTATGTCTACAGTGGATATAGCTACCGCATTGTATACAAGGGCTGTAATGTAGGGGGAATTGTGACATCATAGGTTTAACGGCCGCTATTTAGTACTCTGCTTCAGTAGCTGTACTGAAGAACAGCACATCCGCTGCCTGTGATTCTGTGTCTTCATAGAAATAATGCATTTCATATATATTCAAATTCAAACTAGTGCAGTTCATGAATGATATATGAAAGAGAGACAGCACTCACCAAATTAGCATATGTGGCTGTTTTTATCCATCTGCTGGTTTCTACTATTGTACCTTTGCCCTATACTTTATTTTGGGAGCATGCAGACCTCAATACGGTATAACAGATAGCTCAATGTGATCTATATTTTATTTATATATATATATATATATATATATATATATATATATATATATATATACACATACACACATACCGAGGAAGAGAGAGACATATGAGATACATAGACAATAGATAGATGTGATATAGATAAATATGATATATCTGTCTCTCTCTCCATATATTATATATATATATATATATATATATATATATATATATATAGAGAGAGAGAGAGAGAGAGAGTGAGAGAGAAATATATACATAGAGATATACATATATATATATATATATATATATATATATATATATATATACACACACATACATATACACAGAGAGATACATATGAGATGCATATATAGGTAATAGATATGAAATACATAAATGTGAGATGGATAGATAGATAGATAGATAGATAGATAGATAGATAGACAGATAGATAGATATTGTTGCTCACTACCTGCAGCAGTGTGCTGTCTACTTCACCGGTTAAGTAACAGATCAATCCGTGTTAACCTCTGCCTGTCTGCCCCCGAGTTCTGTCAATAATTACCTGGTTGCTCACTACCTGCTACCATGTGCTGAACACTCCACTGGGGAAGTGCTAGACTGATTCTCAGTTTACTTTATGAAACCAACAAAGTTGCCCACTACCTTCTACTGTGTTCTGTCCACTCCACTGGGCAATTATAAGTCATCAACAACTACTACTAACCAAGCTTAAGTCCTGGGTGCAACTGAGTACTGTGTACCTACCTAGTTCCTCGGAAAGTGTGCTGCTAAATGCTAACATCTTAAGAAGCGTTTCTACAGTAGTAGTTGAGGATTATATACTGCTCTTATCAGATATATAGATATAAGATAAATAAATATGAGATAGATCATACTATCCAGCTTTTTCATTGTCTCCTCCAGGAGATCTGGCGCCATTGGAGGCCCCAGTCTCGCCCACTTCAATAGGAAGTTGGCAGAATGAGGGAGAATTGCCTACTCTCCCAAGAGTCTGGGAGACCTACCTGGAATTTTTGAGTATCCCGCAAATTCCGGAAGAATTGGCAAGTATGAGACCAGACCTGGGCAACCTGTGGCTCTCCAGGTGTTGTGAAACTACAAATCCCAGCATGCCTTGCCACCTATCTGCTGGTTGTCTACTGGCAAAGCATGCTGGGACTTGTAAATTCAAAATACATGGAGAGTCGCAGGTTGCCCATGCCTGGTATAGACAGACAGATAGAACCATGAATTGAATGATCATCAAATCTATGAGGTTGGTCATTGAAGTATCTTGATCAATGAAATGAGGGTTTTCCTTTTTGTGTAAAATTCTATGAAATGGTAACAATTGAAAAGATTGAGACATAATAGATTTTTATTGATGATTTGGAATTCCAAAGACATCACTGTATTAAAAAGTCAATGTTCTAAGACACAATTTTGTGGAATAAATTTTCGAGCGGGACACTAAGGTTCCAAATATAATATTTATAAAAAGACAAAAAAAAACACACAAAACAATGTTCACACCATCCAAAGACTAAATATTACATTTTTTAATTTAATCTGTTGGAAGTAAAACTGCTGGCTTAGTAAATCAAAAATTCATTGCATAAATTAATATATTAGCACAGACGGTTCCCCGATAAACACTGTAAGAGCTTTCAGCTTTAGCTTACACACCTTGCAGAAACCTTGACTTACATTTGTAGGGTTATAAATTTTCTGGTTTGATGCACTGTAAAAGATTTACCAGAACTTGTAGAAAACTATTAAAGCAATGTTCCTCTTTTTGTGTCCTAATGAATACATTGGGAAACACATTTGGATGGACCAACAATGTTGCATAAAACAAACTACTAAAGGAGTTTTGTGTTGTCATGCTCCTATTTCTGTGCAAATAAATAATACAATTTTTAAGTAAAACCAGTACAGTAAAAGGGCAGAAGCTATTGGAAGTGCCTACGCGTGCTACTGCTAATTTGAGTAGTGTTCCCTGTTAATGACAGATTAGGGGGTAAATGTATCAAGCTGAGAGTTTTCCAGTGGGTTTGAAAAGTGGAGATGTTGCCTTAGCAACCAATCAGATTCTAGCTGTTATTTTATAGAATGTACTAAATAAATGACAGCTAGAATCTGATTGGTTTTTCAAACCCGCCGGAAAACTCTCAGCTTGATACATTTACCCCCTGGTGTACTCGTGCATCTTGTATTGCATCCACATGCAAAAACAAGACTTTTAAATGAGTTTGTACATTGTGGAGAAGGCACGTTCTGGGGGGGAGGGGGGCCATTGGTGGGTGAGGGTAAGAAGCTTTCTGTATGCTCGGGAGTCATCCTACGCTTTAATTGTGAGCTGCATTTGATGAAAGGAAGCTCCTTTTTATGCCCACGACTCCCAAAGTAATATAAATTCAAATACACGAACATGACACATAAAGTGAAGACTGTACTAATGTCCCCATGGTCTTATGACATTAAGACAAGAATTATGTAATGATGAATAATTAACAAAGGGGGTGATCCTAAATTTACAGCAGGCTGGAAACGTTCCACCATCCGGAACGGTTATTCCACAAGCTCATGCAGAAATTTTTACAGGAGTAGTTCCCCAAAGAGGAATGGGGGCAACTATATATGTCCTTGGTGCACTATTGTTCATGTATATATGTAACCAGTTTTTGTGCATTCAAACCGCCACTAAAGCTCTAACAACTTTTCTGTTCTGTATAATGATGTTTATATGCTGTGTCCAGTACTGGCCATTGACGTTACCAGGAAAACCTCTTGTGTGCTCCCGACACAAACAAAAAATTGAAAAAGTGACTTTATGGTACAAATACCCCACTGGTCTGTACTCTTCATATGGAACAACTAGACACAAGCCAAGGGCTACACTGTGTAGGAGCAGCCTATAAAGTTATAATTTTTATCTTAATTTTTGCACTCCTCGCTTTTAGGCTTCTTTGCATTTATCCCAGTAACATAATGGAGGAATGGGTGATGGATTAGGAGACATGATCATGATATACAGTTACTAGTTTAGGGAAGCGACAACTCTAAATACAGCCTTACCAAAATCATTTACAAAGTTGTCCCCCGGACATTTCTGTATCAGGCTCTATTTGGCAATAAGATGCTGGAATGCATATGCTACATGTAATATTAATTATAAACACCGTAAAGAATATACATTAAGGCTTGGTTTAGCTGGGGCAACTCCACTCTCCTCTCTGACACTGACTGTGCCCTTAAAATATAGATATACAACGTAGACATACTGCAAACTCACAACTGTGGCTGCCCTGGACTTTAGTTGGTATGTCCCAGTGGCTGCCCTGGACTTTAGTTGGTATGTCCCACTCAACATGCTCTTGCACAGCAGGGCAGAAGTGAATGAGTTCCAATGCAAAGGTGTCTAAAGAAGTAGATAGAGGTGCTTAGTGCTTCAGAAGTACCAGACACACTCCCAGGTGACATGGCTCCCATTGTGGTGCAATGACACCTCTAACGTCACATGGTCACACCTTCTTCTTGTAGATGGCTCGGTTGTGTCCATATTCAGAAATGTAGAATTTTGGGTGATACTGTAAGCTAGAGGTAAGCTACCTGTGTTTGCCAAGGCACACTGGTACTCGGCTCCATAACAGGTAGGAAACCACGAGTTACATAAGCTTGCTGTAAGTATTTTGGGGGAAGGCAACCTCTCCTTCTACAGTAATGCGCGGTCACAAATCTATTTTACTCAATTTATTGCAAAACAATTGAAACCTGTTGTTATGCAGCTCCCAAAGACTACCATGTTACACAGCAGTATATAATACAGCGCACACTTACCAGCGTACAATGCAGCCTCCCGTTTGAGCAGTATATTAAGCAGAACCCATTTAACCATTAAAAAATGACATTACAAAATTGGGCTGGGTCATTGGGCCACCTGCATTTTTTCCTTCAAAATGTTCGTAATAGGCTGCTGAGTGGCGTCTTGCCCCCCGGGCTAAGATTTGCCAGCCCTCTCCTGGTCCAGTGTATAATGCAGCGCGTCTTTGCAGATAAGTGTGCTTCCTTGCGCACTGAACAGAGCAGTCAGCATTTCACTAGTGTACCGTACAGACTCCGTTTAAACCTGTATACAATTCATCCTGCCTCTGGCATTTGCACCTTCTCTGGGCATTAAGGTGAGAAGCAGCCATCACAGTCCTAACTTGCACTGATTGTGCCAGGTTCTGCCAGGATGCAAACTTTGGATCTTTGAATAGCACAGAGACTAAGGAGCTGACTATACCATACAGACTGTTCCTGTGTCAGGTGGCTTCATGAATTACTTTGCCTGTTCAGCCTTTGGCTGGATCCCTGGTTCCATCTGTCAGGTTTTGCTTGGTTTACTATTTTTGGTTCCACGTCCCGCTCCTGGGGCCTTGTATCTTCTATAAATACTAATCTTTGTAAGATTTCAGATTCCCTCTGGTTCCTGACCTGCCCTGTTATGTCAGTGTGTCTGTATTATATTGTGCCCCAGTCTTGGATTTTGGCTTCAACTTTTGTCCTGATCAAGCTCCTATATTTCTTGACCGTGTCTTTTCTTTTTTTCAGCTGATGTCTTTGCCTTTATGTTACCTTGTTTTGATGTTATCCCTATACCTGTCTAGATTTAAGTGTTCTCCCCAAAAAATGTTGGCATTAAGAAGTAGCCGGGTGGGGGCAGTTGTAAAAACTTTGCAAAAATATTAAAAAATGTTGGAGGTTATTGCCCACACCTGCCAGGACTGGTAGTCAGTGGTCTAACACACACACTGCTGGATGTAGTGCTCACATAGTGCCTGGTCTAACACACACTGCTGGCTGTAGTGCTCACATAGTGCCTGGTCTAACACACACTGCTGGTTGTAGTGCTCACATAGTGCCTGGTCTAACACACACTGCTGGTTGTAGTGCTCACATAGTGCCTGGTCTAACACACACTGCTGGCTGTAGTGCTCACATAGTGCCTGGTCTAACACACACTGCTGGCTGTAGTGCTCACATAGTGCCTGGTCTAACACACACTGCTGGCTGTAGTGCTCACAAAGTGCCTGGTCTAACACACACTGCTGGCTGTAGTGCTCACATAGTGCCTGGTCTAACACACACTGCTGGCTGTAGTGCTCACATAGTGCCTGGTCTAACACACACTGCTGGCTGTAGTGCTCACATAGTGCCTGGTCTAACACACACTGCTGGCTGTAGTGCTCACATAGTGCCTGGTCTAACACACACTGCTGGCTGTAGTGCTCACATAGTGCCTGGTCTAACACACACTGCTGGCTGTAGTGCTCACATAGTGCCTGGTCTAACACACACTGCTCCCTGTAGTGCTCACATAGTGCCTGGTCTAACACACACTGCTCCCTGTAGTGCTCACATAGTGCCTGGTCTAACACACACTGCTGGCTGTAGTGCTCACATAGTGCCTGGTCTAACACACACTGCTGGCTGTAGTGCTCACATAGTGCCTGGTCTAACACACACTGCTGGCTGTAGTGCTCCAATAGTGCCTGGTCTAACACACACTGCTGGCTGTAGTGCTCACATAGTGCCTGGTCTAACACACACTGCTGGCTGTAGTGCTCACATAGTGCCTGGTCTAACACACACTGCTGGCTGTAGTGCTCACATAGTGCCTGGTCTAACACACACTGCTGGCTGTAGTGCTCACATAGTGCCTGGTCTAACACACACTGCTGGTTGTAGTGCTCACATAGTGCCTGGTCTAACACACACTGCTGGCTGTAGTGCTCACATAGTGCCTGGTCTAACACACACTGCTGGCTGTAGTGCTCACATAGTGCCTGGTCTAACACACACTGCTGGCTGTAGTGCTCACATAGTGCCTGGTCTAACACACACTGCTGGCTGTAGTGCTCACATAGTGCCTGGTCTAACACACACTGCTGGCTGTAGTGCTCACATAGTGCCTGGTCTAACACACACTGCTGGCTGTAGTGCTCACATAGTGCCTGGTCTAACACACACTGCTGGCTGTAGTGCTCACATAGTGCCTGGTCTAACACACACTGCTGGCTGTAGTGCTCACATAGTGCCTGGTCTAACACACACTGCTGGCTGTAGTGCTCACATAGTGCCTGGTCTAACACACACTGCTGGCTGTAGTGCTCACATAGTGCCTGGTCTAACACACACTGCTGGCTGTAGTGCTCACATAGTGCCTGGTCTAACACACACTGCTGGCTGTAGTGCTCACATAGTGCCTGGTCTAACACACACTGCTCCCTGTAGTGCTCACATAGTGCCTGGTCTAACACACACTGCTGGCTGTAGTGCTCACATAGTGCCTGGTCTAACACACACTGCTGGCTGTAGTGCTCACATAGTGCCTGGTCTAACACACACTGCTGGCTGTAGTGCTCCAATAGTGCCTGGTCTAACACACACTGCTGGCTGTAGTGCTCACATAGTGCCTGGTCTAACACACACTGCTGGCTGTAGTGCTCACATAGTGCCTGGTCTAACACACACTGCTGGCTGTAGTGCTCACATAGTGCCTGGTCTAACACACACTGCTGGCTGTAGTGCTCACATAGTGCCTGGTCTAACACACACTGCTGGCTGTAGTGCTCACATAGTGCCTGGTCTAACACACACTGCTGGCTGTAGTTTTCACATAGTGCCTGGTCTAACACACACTGCTGGCTGTAGTGCTCACAAAGTGCCTGGTCTAACACACACTGCTGGCTGTAGTGCTCACAAAGTGCCTGGTCTAACACACACTGCTGGCTGTAGTGCTCACATAGTGCCTGGTCTAACACACACTGCTGGCTGTAGTGCTCACATAGTGCCTGGTCTAACACACACTGCTGGCTGTAGTGCTCACAAAGTGCCTGGTCTAACACACACTGCTGGCTGTAGTGCTCACAAAGTGCCTGGTCTAACACACACTGCTGGCTGTAGTGCTCACATAGTGCCTGGTCTAACACACACTGCTGGCTGTAGTGCTCACATAGTGCCTGGTCTAACACACACTGCTGGCTGTAGTGCTCACATAGTGCCTGGTCTAACACACACTGCTGGCTGTAGTGCTCACATAGTGCCTGGTCTAACACACACTGCTGGCTGTAGTGCTCACATAGTGCCTGGTCTAACACACACTGCTGGCTGTAGTGCTCACATAGTGCCTGGTCTAACACACACTGCTGGCTGTAGTGCTCACATAGTGCCTGGTCTAACACACACTGCTGGCTGTAGTGCTCACATAGTGCCTGGTCTAACACACACTGCTGGCTGTAGTGCTCACATAGTGCCTGGTCTAACACACACTGCTGGCTGTAGTGCTCACATAGTGCCTGGTCTAACACACACTGCTGGCTGTAGTGCTCCAATAGTGCCTGGTCTAACACACACTGCTGGCTGTAGTGCTCACATAGTGCCTGGTTTAACACACACTGCTGGCTGTAGTGCTCACATAGTGCCTGGTCTAACACACACTGCTGGCTGTAGTGCTCACATAGTGCCTGGTCTAACACACACTGCTGGCTGTAGTGCTCACATAGTGCCTGGTCTAACACACACTGCTGGCTGTAGTGCTCACATAGTGCCTGGTCTAACACACACTGCTGGCTGTAGTGCTCACATAGTGCCTGGTCTAACACACACTGCTGGCTGTAGTGCTCACATAGTGCCTGGTCTAACACACACTGCTGGCTGTAGTGCTCACATAGTGCCTGGTCTAACACACACTGCTGGCTGTAGTGCTCACATAGTGCCTGGTCTAACACACACTGCTGGCTGTAGTGCTCACATAGTGCCTGGTCTAACACACACTGCTGGCTGTAGTGCTCCAATAGTGCCTGGTCTAACACACACTGCTGGCTGTAGTGCTCCAATAGTGCCTGGTCTAACACACACTGCTGGCTGTAGTGCTCACATAGTGCCTGGTCTAACACACACTGCTGGCTGTAGTGCTCACATAGTGCCTGGTCTAACACACACTGCTGGCTGTAGTGCTCCAATAGTGCCTGGTCTAACACACACTGCTGGCTGTAGTGCTCCAATAGTGCCTGGTCTAACACACACTGCTGGCTGTAGTGCTCACATAGTGCCTGGTCTAACACACACTGCTGGCTGTAGTGCTACAGACACCTTAACAAAATAGAAATACAAGTCTCCAAACCTAAAACTGTTGTTAAAAGAACTAAAGACACAAGTGACCAGTACAGATGTTTTCCATACAATGATTTATCAATTGACAAAACCCCTTGTCTGGGATGCTTTTTAAAGTTTTACTTCCATTATTCAATGATCGTAGCAAAACTATAAACCAGTTTGATGAAAATTAACCATTCTCTAATTGAAGAAATATATAAACTCAAAAACCATAAACAGCTTGATGGAACCATTTCCAAACTATAAAATGGCCATAATTCTGCCCTACTTGTTGCCAAGGGCTGGAAACTGATTTTTAGAGTTGCTAATGGAGATCGATCCCAAAGTAGTACAGCTGTCAATCACAGCGTAGCCTCCGCCAGCACCATTATTGTGTGTTGTGTTTGTTTAGGAGGTAATGACTCACAGCTGCACCTCTACCTGCTATGAGACAGAAATAGTTCAGCACCATAGTAACAGGACATCTGTGTTATATCAAGATGTGATTTTAGATGAGAGATTCCAATATTTATTTAAAGTAATGTTGAAGGGATGTCATATATATAATTAAATAATAGATTTTTTCCCAAATTATTTTTTATTTTGCAAGGTGAAAAAAAAAAAGTTACAGTAATAAAAGAAATGTGCTTAACCGATCTACGTGCTGTCATCTACATACAATAAAGACAGCCATTTGGGTGGAAATGATATTTAGCCTATTAATTCATTAAGAACTTGAGATTTCACTGAGGCATGAGGCAAACATTTGTCTCACGCCTCAGTAATGTCACTAGTTCTTAGTGAATTAATTTGCTCCCACTTATTTGAAGTGCTATAGAAAGCAAGGTCTACAGGAGGGAGTATAAAAAGGGGACCTGTCACCGGGAGTTTTCTTTGGATACTGTAAGGAATCATGTAATGAAAAAAAAGGTTGCCCTTAACCTTCCTATTTTTCCATTAGAGTCTGACATGTACAGCGACTTTTATGCTAATCACTTATTAGATAGCTCTTTATCTGTATACTGCAAGCCCCTGCACTATATTAGTGCTCTAGAGACATAAGGGAGCCTGAGTCATCAAGGAGAGCAAAGCATAAAAAAAGAGTAACTTTGCATCTGGGCAAAACCATGTTGCACTGGAGGAAGGGGGGGAGATACATTTAAAATGTGTGTACAGATTTATATTTGGGGTAGGGCATGTCCTAGATCAGCTTTAAATTTCAGTGTAAAAATGAAGCTATCAAATATTTGTGTACTACATTGAAAAACAGCCAGTATTTAACTTATGTGCAGAATATTAAACCAATTTGCAACCCTTGCATTGTAACATGGTTTGTCCAGGAGCAAACTTACTTGTTTTTTTTGTTTTGCTCTTCTTAATGACTCAGGTCGAAGGGGAGCAGTAGAGGGGATGGTAGAGAGGCAGAGCGCTCTGTGATTGGCTTCTAACCTTCTAAAGGATAGCAAATTACCATTTATCTGAGCAATAAGTTAAAACAATACATTTCATCAAAGAATGAGACACCTATCTGTAAGCACATACCGGCAGGCATTTAAACAAGAGTTACAAGCTATAATAAACAAACGTGACAATAAATCAGGAAGGAGCTGGGGGCCACAGGTGAAGGCTCGGAGGGCCACCAGTTACCCATCACCTCTATAATAAGTAGCATACTGGGTGCACTAGTTACTCTCTCCTTGGCAAACTGGTAGTGGAGGGCCCTATAAGTCTGGCAGAATGTAGTTGTGGTACCAATCTTTAAAAGGGGAACACAATCAGAACCAGAGAATTATATACTTAAAATGATAACTTATTACTTCCCTGGGTAATTAATTTGAGGGGATTCTGGGGCTGCGATTCTGACATATATTATAGAAAATACTTGAACAACACAACGTTAGCAAGGTTGTATGCCTAAGAAATATGATTTCAGAACCTTAATACTGCAATTTTGTGAAAATGTTAAATATTGTGCCATATAGCAGTCGGATGTATAAAATGAGAGTACTAGGTATAGGAGGAAAATGATGTATACTTGTAGAGAACTGATTGAAGGATAGTCAAAGTGTAGCTATAAATGGAACATATTCAGACGGGCAACCATTATTAGTAGTGGGTCACATGGCCAAGTATGGGGTCCTGTCCTGATCAATGTTTTTATTAAAGACCTTGCTGATTGCCTGACACTAAGCTATGTACCACTCTAAAGCATCGTAGTTTTCTCCATTTCGAAAAAAAAAATTGAAAACTGGGCTCTGAAACGGCAGAAGACATTTAATGTAGATAAATGTAGGGTTATGTGGACAGGTCATACCGACGCGATTAGCGTGGCCACACTCCAAAGACACGGCCAAGTTTAGAGATCTCCCTCTGGCCATGCTAATTGTGTCATTAGGCCACACCCTTGCTATTCCACACCACTTTCGGCCTATTATAGCAGGGGACGGGGCCAGGAGAACACGATTATCACCCGCCCCTCACTCACCTGCTATCCCGGAAGAACTCCCAAAAATTCAGGCGTTTCCCGGACATTCTGGGAGCGTAAACAACTATGGCATAGGTCATGGTAAAAACTATGGTACTTACACACTAAATGGAAAGCAACTGTGAAAAATGGAGCTGGACACTGTTTCAGGAATACTAGTTGATAGAAATGTGAGTAGCAGCACACCATGCTAATCCAGTAGAGTTCAATACAATCCTGGGGTGCATTGGAAAGGGGAATAGATAAATGTGACTCACCTGTATTAGACCATATCTTGAATATGGGGTACAGTTTTGGGCACAAGGACGTATGAGAACCCAAGAGGCTTCAGAGTCGTGGGGCCTCATTAATAAAAAGGAAGGAGAGGCTTCTTTACATAATATAACAATGGATTGGATGGTTATTTGATTGATTTTTTTTTACAAGGAAGGGGTATCTCGAATCTGGTATGTTTTATCAATGGACTAAATATTTCATTTATAAAAAGATACTGTCCCGGGATATCACAATTCCTGGAGACCTTGGTCCCAATACAATAACTCTTCCTATAACTAGTATGGTCTAATCAACGTATGTGCATGCAATCTATATTCCCTTGGAGATGCCCTCCCCCCGTCATAGCACCTCCTGTCTCTCCCCTTCTCTCTAAAATCATGTTCTAGTTAAATCATTTATGTCCATTTTATTGCAATGGCGAAAAATATTCCTATTTATTACATATTATAATTGTAAAATTGTTGTATCTTTTCAATTATTATTTGTGTATATTCCTTGTACTACTAGAATAAACAAAGAGATTTAAAAAGAAACGAGTCGAAGAATTTATCCGATTGACATTTTTGGGGTCAGGAAATATTTTTTACCCCCTTTGAGACTAAATTAGCACCTGTCCCACTAGGGGTTTTGTTTTGCTTTCCACTTGGATCAACACATTTAGAAATGATGAAAGATGGAACTTAAAGGACCGGTGTATTTTTTCTTCTATGTCAGTGCCATTTAACTATGTAAGTGGCATTGGATATCACCAATTATATATCAAGTATTGCTGCGTTACCACTGGTATATTATGTCTGTAGACATTATTACTTGCATATTTGATCTTGCTGGCATTCACAATGGCTTATTAGAGCTCAATGGGCTTTAACAATGGCATATTAGATCTTGAGGACGATTATTTCTGGCATATTAGATCTTGCAGGCTAGGCATCATCACTGAAATCTCAGAGCGTGCCGGGCATTAATAATTGCAAATTAGATCTTAATGAGTATTATTACTAGACTATTTCACATTGATGGACATTATCAATGTTTAGATATTTCATACGGAATAAAGGGTTGTGCTTTTGGAATTTTCTTAATAACAGCCAGGCCAGAAAAGTGTTGTCACTTGGCATAATACACTGGGGATAGGGGTGGTTGACATAATATATAGAGCACTTCAGATTATAGCATAGAGGCACTCTGGCATAATATGCTGATAGGACATTAAGAACATGGACCGTTAAAAAGCAAGGTATTTGTTAATAGATGTTTCGTGAGCTTGGGAGCCAATTTATAATTTCTGACGTTGGGTCCTTAATTGTCCTGTCCAGCCTTGGAAAGAAGATAACAGCAATGGAAGGGATAAGTGTATGGGTTCTTGTGTATGACTAATCAACAGCTGTAGTTTTTAACATTACGAAACCCATAACAATAATGAACTGTATTTTTTTGTATTTTTGAGTTTGTGTTGTGTTAGTTTTTCTGCTTCAAGTGATTTATGTTAGTAAAATTGTGTTTCTATGGATATTGTGTATGAAACAAAATAATATGGGCACAGAAACACAAAATTTTCCCATTTTGTTAATTTATTTTTGGGTTTTTTTCTGATTGTGTTTTTGTTTATTTCTGACATGAGCATACCATTTCTTTGGTGAAGTAGCTTATTTTTGTTTAGTATAATAAGCAGATCAGGGAGGCATCCCAGGCTTTTATCATTTGCAAACCACTGCCTGCTGAAAACCTTAAATAATATTTCAGACGGCGTGTGAGATACTGAAACAAACTGCATAGGCTGGAGGAAGGCAGAATTGAAGGCAAACACTGACTTGTTTGCAAATTATGGGCACACTAATCAGTGCATTTGAAATTTACTAAATAACCCCCACTCTTTCCAAAAACACATTGATCAAGATCAAGTGAAATGCAAGCATTGATTTAAAATGATCATTTGTAATATATGGAAACACAGTTAGCTTCTATTTATTTAGGCAAGATTAAAGCAGGAGGCACTGCTTGGCAGAAACAAAGGGATGTGCAAGATTTGGGTAAAGCAAGTTGGGAGGAAATCACACATATTTGTATATGTGTCCGACCTTTTCAGAGAATGTGTGAGCGTCATGCAAAATGCCTAGCACTTGATATTGCTGCTGAATAATCCACTGGTCAACGCTGCCACACATTGGGCAAACAGTATATCAATAAGGTGCCAACGGGACTAGTGCCATCGGGAATGACTACCCTATCTTGCTGACAAATTACATGAAAAACCACAAAATACAGAAATAAAACAAAAGTGGTGGTTCAAGAATACAGACACTACCTGCAATAAGACCTGGTGGTATATTTACTAAACTGTGGGTTTGAATAGTGAAGATGTTGCCTATAGCAACCAATCAGATTCTAGTTATCATTTAGTACATTCTTCAAAATGACAGCTAGAATCTGATTGATTGCTATAGGAAACATCTTTGTGCATCCCTTATGCCTGGTACAAGATTACTTGTTGATAATGATGACTGTCACATCTGTGTCTGGATGTATCTGTATACTATTAAGTTGTAGAGATCAACCGTAACCCAGGCACCTTTGTACAGGTATCATACTGAATAAGCATGCAGTTTAACCAATCTTGTCAACGAGAACCCTGTTTAAACTATTTTGCGTTTCCTTGCATGGTTTTGCACACCGCCACTTGATTCATTGCAACAATGCTCTATAAAACAAGACAGTGCACATTCTTAATATTTAGCAACTCCTACCACTGGCTAGTGCAAACTCATACTTGCCAACTTTTCCTCGTTGGCTTCACGGAGATCCCGGGGGAGGTGGGTGTGTGGGAGCGGGGCTTGACAAATCACATAATTTTGGCCCCACCCCTAAACGATTGTCATAATTTTGGCCAATTACAACAGGAGGCGATGCTAAGATGATGCCATATGTGCATCATTAAACGCCAACCCGCCACTTATCTATTGCGGGGCGAGAACCGGGAGGTTGCCCTGCTCTCCCAGGAGCCTGGGAGGTCTCCCAGAAATGCGGGAGTCTCCCGGACATTCCGGGAGAGTAGGCAACTATGCGTTAAAGAAAAGCAGCTAATGAATCTCTAGAGACTGAAGTGTCTTTTACATTTCTGTCTACATTACTGAAGTCATGCTGTCTTACCTGTCAGTCTTTGATTAAATCTTGGTCTCCATGAAAATGGCCACATCCATAAGCATCAATACATGGACATAGGACACAATTTCTGAACTGTGTCATCATGCCACAGATGGCGAAGCCAACCACGTCTTGTACTGGCTCAGCATCAGGGAGAATGCCAGACTCTTCAGGCAGTGAGGGAGATCATCCCTATTTCAGGGAGTCTCCCTGACATTCAGGGAGAGTTGGCAAGTATGTGCAAACTTCCTCGGCAAACACCTCCACCTTGCTCCACAAACCCATGCACTTTGGCAGAAATCTAGACTCACTTGCACAAATCAAACCACACAGCACCAAACAGGAATATAGCATTGCTCCCGGCCTGGGCCATTCTGCACTCTGAAAATGAGGCCTACTGTGTGCAGACAATACTCAGAGTAAAAGCTTCTATACTTAGCATATCATGCATTCATAATGTGTTGTTTCTGGACTTTATTTTTTTTATTTTTTTTGGAGTGGAGGGGGGGGGGTGCTTTGTTTCCACCCCGCATTTCCTAAATGCCTTACTATTTTGTGTTTTCCACTGAGACAGTAATCGGGATATACATAGAGCCATTGGAATTCTTCCGATGTGAAAATAAAATGTGCTTGGGAAGTTTACAAAATATTTTTTTTGTAAATATTGCTTATTTTTGTGTATTTGTCGAACTATAATTTCCCCATAAAGCTGCAAAACAAGGAACTAGTTCAGTTATCTCATTCAACTTAGAATATCAGATTAGATTGGTTTCCCTTTTCTTAACCCGAGATGATGAGATACATTGAGTTATGGAATCGCACAATATGGATGCAGCAGGTCTGGTGCTAGGGTACTGGGCACCTTAACCCTGCTGCCAAAGGTGGCATCTCCATGATGCAGAGGGCATCATGCCACAAAGCTCGCTGGCCAACTCCCTTCCCGTGTAGCCCAGTAATTCTGCAAGCCCCAGTATCAGAGCAGAATGTGGCAGGATATGCCTTCTAACGGCAAGGGAAAGTCTATCAAAATCAGGACAGATGGGAGTTATGATATGAATGTAGCTATGTATGCAGTACAGTATGTATTCCTCCATCTCCCTTGTCATTTATTTCCCACAACACTCACCTGCAATTCACCCCCTCCCCAAACACATTATTGCTGCTATTATATCCTGCTATAACATCCTCCACCTCACTTTATGTCAGTGACTGAGAGCAGGGCGCTGTACATTACCGCACAGTGCCATATTTATAGTCTATCACCGACACTGTGAGCTGCAACAAGCAATGTGATGTATGCGATTAGACCAGCAGAGATTGATACACAGGGAAGGGCCAGGCATAAAGCAATAATTAAACACACCCTCTCTCTTACATTTTCAGCAAAAGAGGAAGGGTGTGTGCTTAATTTAAATCCCCAGAGGGCAGCCAACATGAAAAATAAAAACACTGAATGAATAACCCTCCGCTGCCCCCAAAAGATATACAATCTAAGTGACTGCCTGGCTTGTCTTAAGTATGGACTGGATATAGGTTCCTTTTAATAGATGCAGAATATTATTTTAGTGAATAGAAGTTAACATGCGCAATTGACTTGGGGATATGTGCACTGGTGTCATATCTATGGGCAAAGCAATGTTAGCAGTCAGTGTTAGATAAGAGAATTATTTGAATTATTAATTGTTAGACAAAGCACAAAGCATACAGGAAGAGGTGAGGATAGCAGATAGATTAAACAAGGAATGGGCAACTTTTGGCACTCCACCTATTGTTGATTGACATCTGCCATATTGCTCTGGATAACCTCTGGATGGGTATCACAGGGCAAGTGGTTCACCAATAACCGGAGAGCCTCCAGTTGCCTACCCATCCCTGGGGTGAGGGTAGCAATCAGGAGCAGAGGCTGTTAGTGCAACACAGCGGCTACTACACCTTTCTGCCCAATCATATCCACAACGTGTGGCGCTCTCAGTTCAATGTGGAAAGTCTTGTTTTTCGCATACTCCTCGTCATCAATTACTTTGATCTGAATTGCTTTGCTGTGGATATAAAAACAATAGGTGTGAAAAGGAAAAGCAGAAGGCAAGAGAAGGAAAATGTATGCTCCAAAAGTTATTTGTTTAACAAAGCAATAAGAAGATTAAATGGAAAATAGTGCGGTTATGACTATTTCAAATGACAGGATTGACAGGATTTTAATTTGAGATGCAGATCGGTTTACAGTCAGATCACTATTTTACACTCCCTGTACTTCTACTATGTCTTACATGTCTGTGTGTTTGATCCTGTGTGTGTTTGTGTGTGTGTGTGAGTCTGTGTATATGACAGCTTACATGTCTGTGTGTTTGATCCTGTGTGTTTGTATGTGTGTGTGAGTCTGTGTATATGACAGCTTACATGTCTGTGTGTTTGATCCTGTGTGTGTTTGTGTGTGTGAGTCTGTGTTTGTCTGTGTATATGACAGCTTACATGTCTGTGTGTTTGATCCTGTGTGTGTTTGTGTGTGTGTGAGTCTGTGTTTGTCTGTGTATATGACAGCTTACATGTCTGTGTGTTTGATCCTGTGTGTGTTTGTGTGTGTGTGAGTCTGTGTTTGTCTGTGTATGTGGCAGTTTACATGTCTGTGTGTTTGATCCTGTGTGTGTTTGTGTCTGTGTGAGTCTGTGCTTATCTGTGTATGTGACAGCTTACATATCTGTGTGTTTGATCCTGTCTGTGTGTGTCTGTGCTTATCTGTGTATGTGGCAGTTTACATGTCTGTGTGTTTGTGCATATGTGAGTGTGCTTGTCTGTGTATATGACAGTTTACATGTTTGTGTGTTTGATCCCGTGTGTGTGTGTTTGTGTATGTGTGTGTCTGTGCTTATCTGTGTATATGACAGTTTACATGTCTGTGTTTGACCCGTGTGTGTTTGTAGCCACGCCCCTACACATTCTGGACACTTGTATTGTGGCGTGGAAACCCCCCTCCTCAAATCCTGCTTTTGCCCCTGCGCTCAATCCCTAACACATTTCAGCCAGCTTACATAACAGTCATTCCTGTATTTCACAGGGTGAAATCAGAGGCGGAGGGAGTGCGGTGTAGTCTGCACCATGTGGTCTCCCTCCTCTGCTGACGGAAAGCAATTTTTAGACAGAAAAGAGGCAGTCTCACGAGACTGTGTGGCTCTGCATAGGAGAGGATGTCACCCACAGGTTCAAAGGAATGGCACACGACGAGAGCCAGGGAAATAATTGTGCTATTTGTGTATTTGTTAAAATGATGCTGCCCTGCTTGGATTTTGAGTTTTGAACATCAAAGGACAAGATGTCATTATGTTTAATCACCAAACATAATAAGTCATGTTATCATTATGATGAACTACCAACATAACACCATACTCCTCTTTGAATGGACACACCCATTAAAATAATAGTCATTTTGCTTCAGAAGATAAAGTAGCGCAAACCATGTATGAGACTGTACTGCAAACCCAGCGCATACACTGGGCCTGATTCATTAAGGAAAGTAAAGCAAAAAAATTGAGTAACTTTGCACCTGGGCAAAACCATGTTACATTGGAGGGGGATGTAAATTTAAAATGTAGGGACAGATTTATAGTTGGGATAGGGTATGTTCTAGATCAACTTTAAATTTCAGTGTACACATAAAGCTATCAAGTATTTGTGTGCTACATGAAAAAACAGACAGTATTTGTGTTATGTGCAAAATAATAAACTAATTGGCACCCCTTGCATTGGTTTTGTCCAGGAGAAAACTCATTTTTTTGCCTTACTTTCCTTAATGAATCAGGCCCAATAAGTACAATACCACACTATTTAACTTACATAAACACAGCCCAAAATTTGGGACAAGACTTTACCCTTCACCTACATGGGAGTTAAACCCTAAGAAGTATAAACTAGCTAATCCGCTTCTTTCCATTACAACCAACATATCACAAGTTTTGCTAAAATAGATTCAAGGGCTACATTATCAATATTTTGATTAATAGAAATAATCAGGCTGCTTGTTTCATATGAGATACAGTAGTAGCTAAATAACCCCGTCTACATAGAATTCTAAGATTGTTTATGCGTCTCTTGGCATCACTATTGCAATCTCCCTGTGTATCCGTCAGACAAGAGTGCTCATATTTTCATTATTTTTCAAGTGGTGGAATCAAGACGCACACTCGATACAACATATGTTACTTCATGCAATCAACCCAAACTCTCTGATAAATGAGAATAAAAAAAACTCTTAGCGGTCTCAATATATTAAATGTTTTGCAACACTGTCTCACCTTTGTAATACAATCAGACCTAGATTAAACACATTTTGGCCACCCACCCCTCAGGCTACTTGTTCTGTGGTGTGCCACTCCTTCCCCCCCGCTCTTATGGCCCTGGCTCTTCATGGTTTCATCTCCTACTGTATAAAATAAATGGATGGGATTGTATAGTTATTTTGCAGACGCTTTCATTCTGACCGCATCTGCAAGTTCAAGAAACACCTTTAACGTTTTCCCTACTGTATAATTTTTGTCAAGCAGAACATCGGCACAGGCAGGTGCTGTATGGGAAAGGAAGAGAAAATATTCCCTGTGTCGCTCCCATGCACTAAAACTTGAGTTAGAGGCTATATAAAATGATATATACTATATAAAAATAAAATACAAAAAGGACAATAAAAAATAAAACTAGGTTCCACCAAAAGGACTGTTTGATACTATACTGTAATAAATAACGATAACATATCTTTAAATACAACCCATATTTTTTAGCTAAAACCGCCAGGAAAAAGACAGGTTTCTCTATACCTGCTTCTGATTGGCTTGAGAACTCAAATGCTGTTTGAGCTATCCTGCCATTCAGAACATAAAAGGAAGCACTATTGACTTATTAATTATAGGGGGGTGATTATTATTTATTGATTAAGGGGCAAAATTAGTTTACAATTAACTTATGGGGCAACTTTTATTTTTCATTATGCTAAGGAGAGAATATTATTGTATTATTACATCATCGGGACACTATGTAGTGCCACATGTGCATCATAAATAATTATTGCCCCCATTAGCAATTAAACAGTATTGGCCAGTTAATATAGTTATATGATCATATTCCCCCCATAATATAATACAATAATATTGTCCCCATAATATAATGAAAAATAATATTTGCACCCATAAGTTAATTATAAATTAATTTTGCCCACTTAATAAATAATGATAGCTTCCATAATGTACACGTCAATGGTGCTTCCTCTTACGTTCTGAATGGCCGGTTAGAGCGATCTCACCTCTCACAAGCGCGTATTTTGTTTTGGACGTTTAGACGGCAGTTTTACGGCTGTTTGCAAACCCCAGTTTAGTAAATCCGGATGTTTATTATTGTTAAAATCAGGATGGCGATCTGTAAAGTGGTGCCTTTTAAAATTGTTGACTCTGGCTGTTTTAACAGCAGTTTTAAAACCACCGGAAAAACGGGCAAAAATCAAACGGCCCCTTAGTAAATCTAGCCCTAGGTGTAACAGTGGTAGAGGAAGAAGAAATTGTACCTTAGTACCTAAAATATTTATATTGAATTGATTTGACTACAATATCCAATAGACTTCAAAACACAATTATTTTGCAGTACACCAAAGACGGGCTTGTAATTCAAAAACTAAACTAATTTAAAAATTGAAATAAAATTTGTCCAAGACAATAATATAGTTGGTAACCTGTGTGAGTTATAAAACCATGATATATTTAGTAAGGGTGTGCACCGGCCACTTTTAGTGTTTTGGGTTTTGGGTTCTGATTAGCTTGAGGTTTTGGGTTCTGATTTGTTTTGCCAAAACATCCGACGAAAGGTTTTGGTTCTGATTTATTTTTAAAAAAGCATAAAAAGTGCTAAAAACCAGTTTTGTGGGTTTTTTTTCACACCTACGCTATTATTAACCTCAATAACATTCAATAACAATCATTTCCACTAATTTCCAGTCTATTCTGAACACCTCACAATATTGTTTTTAGGCCAAAAGGTTGCACCGAGGTAGCTTGAGCACATAATGCCAAAAAAAGAGGTACAAGATGGAATTGTTCTGGGCCCTCCCTCCCACCCCTCGCGAGATTCGACGCGAGACTTGGACGACAGAGCCTCGTTTTCAATTTTTTGCCCGCCTAAAATATCCGAACAGTGCTCGGATCCCGTTCGGATCCGCACTGTTCGGGTGGGCTCGGATTAGCGGAATCCGAGCCCGCTCATCTCTAATATTTAGCAACTGTGTTTGGAAACCCTTCTTTTTACACTACCAGACAAAGAGCTGACTATCTTTTCTCTTATCTGCATTGACCAACATGGAATTTCAGAGGAACGGCCAGCATGGATAATAGCGTAGAGGACTAAATAAAGAAACATTTTATATTTCAGTACTAGAATGAAATTGTAGCTTTGTTATACTTTTTAACTTGTTTCTCTCTTCGCATCTTTATGTATATTGTGACTGCTTTATGTACACTGTACAAAATATGGCTCTATCATTGGCTTGTTTTAAAAATGAAAAACAAATTTGTTTAACTAGAGTGTTAAATTATTACAGCAAAAGTCAGTATTTCTGGAAGAAGTTGCAAGCACGATGCACAACAATCCTTTTGGTATTGTGACACACCTGCCATGCAAACATTATTTACGCCACACCAACCTTAAATAACTGCGGTAAGCAAAACCTGAGATGTATAATGAGCACGAAATTCAAACTGCAATCATTCAGCATGTCTGTATATCACCTCGAAATTCTTGCAGCCTTGTCTTGTGAGACATAAGTGTGATATTAACTGAATCAGCACGTGGAATCTCTTTTTTAAAAGAACAAATAAAATGGATCTGTAAGTGCCAAATAACGGCACAAAAGAATATATTGAATTAATTGAGTTGTCTGCATTCTTTACCAAATACCTCCGGTGTAGCACACTGGATGGAGGAACCCCATCGTGCATCCTACAGGTTGCCTATGGCAGCTACCTCTATAGAGAGGAGGAGGAGCTACAAATTTTCAGTGTAAATGGATTTTTCCATTACTAGACGTTCAAGCAATGTGGCACCTGGTTGGATAGCGGTGTTCCTGTCAAGGAAGGGCTGGGCTGGGTGGTAGGGGGGGCATCTACCCCCTGGGCCGGTCCCATAGTGTGCTACCTTGGGCTGGGCCACCTGCATTGTTTTTCCATTAAAATAGGCTGCTGAGTCGAGTCTTCCCCCCGGGGCTAAAATATGCCAGCTCTGCCCTGGCTCCTGTCCAGTCAGGTGCCATACTGAATACAGAACTTCCCTCCTACAAGTCTCTAGAACTAAGAAGTCTCAGCTCCGCCTCCTCTACTTGCTGCTTGAGGTGTGGCTGCTATGAGCTTACAGTGAGGTCCTCGGTGTGTGGGGTACCAGTTACCATGCCCACAAATTATACACACGAGGTGCCTAGGCAGAAGACAGTGGTATAAAGGCTTTTTATAGACCTCTGAGCCATATACACATTACCACCTTACTAACCTGATGGGGTTTTTCAATATAGAATTATAAATATTACAACAAAATGTATGATGAATGCAATATGGAAGCCTGATGAAAATGAATGTGCATGTTTTCTCTCTTTTATGAACATTTAACTCACACTTATTTACAGCATTTGCCCCAATAGTCCCTTTTCATGGAAAACAAATAAAAATAATAATTAAAATAGCTTAAAATTACTAAAAAATGCATTAACTCTGTTATTCATGAATCCCTATTAATGCAATGCCGGAGACGTTTACTATGTGCTTCTAAAAGATGGAATAACGACTGTAAACATGCAACATGATATGGACAGGAAGAGAAAAACTTGCCAAGAAATATAAAAAAACATTTGGTTGTAGCTTCTCTGTTCCTCATTAATCCACAGTCAGTGAACAGCCATGTACATAAACCCTAAGGTACTCCCTTCTTTGCCATTCAGAATCCCTGTAATACCGATTGTATGATAGAAATCATCTGTCATTACAAGCTCCAAGAGGACTGTAACGAATAATGATCTGGAGCAAATGTCTCAATCCTCTGGAGGGATGTGAGATGCTAAATGCTGCTCCTTATAATACAGTGTGGAAATCATTCTGGCTGAGCACAGCTAGCGGTCAAACTTCTATTATAAAAAAATAATAGCATTATTGCTTCGTGTTTTATTAAATGAAAATAGGGAGCTACAGTCTCATACTTAACACTTAGGGGGGAATTCCATTTGGAGCTAAGTGCCACTGTAACCTTGCGTGATGAGACACTGTGGCAATGCTCTGGTTGGAACCTGCACTCATTTTCTCTGGCACCTATATGAGGTTTTAGAAAGAAGTGAGCCGAAGTCTGCACCATCATCATCACCATTTATTTATATAGCGCCACTAATTCCGCAGCGCTGTACAGAGAACTCACCCACATCAGTCCCTGCCCCATTGGAGCTTACAGTCTAAATACCCTAACATACATACACACAGACAGACAGACAGACACACAGACAGACAGGCAGACAGAGAGAGAGACTAGGGTCAATTTTTTGATAGCGGCCAATTAACCTACTAGTATGTTTTTGGATTGCACCAGATCACATCATTTGATTCTCTGGCAGCACTTTGAGGCTAACTTCATTCCCCTCTTAGGTTTTTCGTTGAAATGAGCTAGCAGGAGAGTTCACTCGTTACCTTTACATAGAAAACGTTTATTTGGCCTCATATCTCCTCTTTACTATATTGTTTATTGTTTTTATATATGTTTATTTGTGAATAATGCTTAAATGATGTTTATATACAAATATGTTTATTATCAAATTACCATTGGTCCCGATCGGACTGTGTACACCCCTTCCTTCCTTCCCTTTTATTATTTGTATACCTAAAAAAACTCAATAAACAAATATTCAAAAAAAAAAAAGAAAAAAGTAAAAGTTTGCATCACATGGAGAAAAGCAACAATCCAGCTGCTGGAGATTTACATCTCCCAGAAGGCTTTGCAAACAACTGCTGTCCCCATGGCGACCGTCACTGATCTCTCCGGTCCACATGCACGCTGAGTTATTTTCAACAAACTACAAATTCTTATTTAATGAGCATTAATGATCAGCGTGAAGGGAAAACCATGACAATGTCGAGGTTTGGAAAGGTTATCAGGCCTGCTTGCCTGAGAACAATGGTGCTGCCTGGCGCCTACTGAAATGGCACACTTCTTATCCCTTACCGTTGAATGAGTTGTGTACATTATAAAGACAAATACTTTGATCACTATTGCATCTATCAGCATAGCAGAAACCAGCAGTGTAAGCTTTTACAGCATAACCACCCCCCCCCCCAAAACATCATAATGCAACTTTAATGCATTCCCTAGATGTTGCTGCTCTGTGAGGCAGCTGCCTCAAGTTGCCTCATCATAGGTAGAACACTGAGAGAGGACCTAAAGGACAATAGGGAAAGACAGATGAGCAGAGTTTCCAAAAAAGTGGGTGCATTCCAGGGGGCAGGTGAAGTGGGAGAACGAAAGGGGCCGGGGTGTGGCTAATGGCGTCATTTCAGCCACCGCTTCATGATGTAATGATGCAAAAGCGTCATTTCAACGCTGGGGCTGCTCCAAATTGCCGCAATTCACTGCAAATCACGTCATGTACGCTCCCATCCTGCCCACTTCACTAGGCAAAGGACACCTAATTCTATAAGTGGTTGTCAATCAGCAAAACAACAGAATAAAGATCTGAAGACTATACGATTTGCAACCAATACAAATGTTAAACATATGCTGCTAGTGTGAAGTTATACGCCTTTAGAATATTAAATGGTGAGGTTTCTTGTAGCAAGCAGATTATGTAAACTGCCATTGTTCAGCCTAGTTGTATTATATCAACCTTGAACATTTGCATCTGTAGGTCTTCCTGTCTACTCCTGTCATTGTTGTCTCTATACATGGGAGCCAGGCCAGACAGAAATAATCCTGCAGTATTTTTATCATTGTACTGGCTCTCAAACTCTCACTGTGGCTGAGAGGTTTCCAACTCTGCAGCTAAAATGAGACCCGGCATTGGTCAGCGGGGTCAGTCTGGCAGTGAATCAGAATGAATGAGCTCCACTCTGATCCCTTGTCAGATTGTCCATGTGCAGGGAAATGTGGTGCTACAGGGGGTAGAGGTGAGAATGTGGTGATGGGGGATGTATTACTATGGAGGTGACGGAGGGATGTATTACTATAGAGATAATGGGGGGATGTATTACTATAGAGATAATGGGGGGATGTATTACTACATAGGTGATGGGGGGATGTATTACTATGGAGGTGACAGGGGATATATTACTATAGAGATAATGGGGGGATGTATTACTGGAGAGGTGATAGGGGATGTATTACTATAGAGATAATGGGGGATGTATTACTATAGAGGTGATGGGGGATGTATTACTACATAGGTGATAGGGGATGTATTACTATAGAGATAATGGGGGGATGTATTACTAGAGAGGTGATGGGGGATGTATTACTATAGAGATAATGGGGGATGTATTACTATAGAGGTGATGGGGGATGTATTACTACATAGGTGATGGGGGGATGTATTACTACAGAAGTGACGGGTTGTATTACTATAGATAATACACCCCATATAATAGGGGCCCTCTGTGTAATAATAAGCAGGAAGGTAGCATAGCAGGAAAAGCACCTTGATTTTCATCACCCATAGAGGGTGACACTACAAAGTAAACCCGTTTAAATAATAGTACCTCTTTTGACCCATTTGTCTAGAGCTCTCAAGTCATGACCCGGTCTCCCAATTTTATCCTCCAATTTCCTATATTTCATGGGAATGGGAAAATGGAGGTCACATTTCTCCAACCCACCACTGTTTTGACTTTGCCAGGAGTAGTCACTGTCATCATCATTTATTTATATAGCGCCAGCAGATTCCGTAGCGCTAGATGGCTCAAGGCAGCCTGGTTGGTGGATAGCACCAGCCATTCACTAATGAATGTGCTGGGAGCTCGTGCCAATCAGACTGGTAAACGTCCAATGTAAAGTGGAGTGCTGGGATCCAAAATGTTACATTTGTGAGCCTGATGTTGTTATAAATTAACTCCCTCAACAGATTCTAAAAGTACATGACTATTGAAATCAGTATAATAAAATCCTCTGAGGCCCTTTAGATAGTTACCTAATGGAATTAATAAGACTGCACATGAAGTATACTAATTATTTACAAATAAACTGTAACCTGATTGTCTCCCCACATTTTAATTGTCCCTGTAAGAACTGAACGTTTACCTGCATCCTAAACACAGTGTAAGCATCCAATTAGGTTATACCGACACCCAAGAGAATATGGCAAAATAACTCACTAGGGGGCCTATTTATCAAACTTTTCCCCCATGTTAAATTCCTGAAAACAACAGTTTTCTGAGATTTACCGTGAAATTACTATGTATTATTACAGCATCACAGCAGATATCTCAGTTATCTGCTGCTTTGCAGTTCCTATCGTTTTTCTGAGCACTCCCCATAACAGTTTATGGGGAGTGCTCATTACCGCTATGTATTAAGGTCTACCTAGTGGAATTGTTCTTTTTTTTATATGTTAGTGTACGCCATCTGAAGCTGGCGTACATTAACATAAATTAAGTCTTTCTCAGCTGTCAACTTTGCTCTGAAGAGCAGAGCTGGACAGCGCATGTGTGGAGGGATCATGTGATCCCTCCCTGTCACATGACTCACCTTCTTGCCATCCACGATGTTAGTGCGCACGCCGGAGGTTTTCGGTTGGCGCATGCGCACTACCAAAAAAAAGAAAAAGAAGAAGAAGTTCACTACACCGTTCTTCGGAGGAGAATAGGATGAGAAGAGACTGCGTTGAAGAGGTGAGTAACTTCTCAGGGACAGCAGGTTATCGACACTGCTGTCCCTGAGAAATTTCTTGATATATTGCTGGAAACTTTCAATCCTCATCAAGGAGATCAGGATTGAAACGTTTCAAGTCCAAAAAACGATACATGATAAGTAGGCCCCTAGGAATTAGTTACATCACTGAAACATCATCATGATTCCCGGCTCAGCCCACAAAAATCTACAGACAGAAGACTGTTAAATAAGGTGACTTTAAGAAAAGATGTAGTTGAATAACTCCCACCCGATATCTAGCGGTTTCCATACAGATCTCAGTAAGGCACACTTATTACAACAAAATCTGACGCTCTCAATGTGCCACAGTGGTTCACTTCCTTTATGTAGAATTCAATGACTTCTCCAGCAGAGCAACAGAAACAAAGATGTACATAAAAGCAAGGACCAGTGTCTATGAGAGATACAGACAGCCATTGTATGAGATTTCACTGCCTGCTAATGCGGTTTTAAATTCGGGAAAAGAAAAATCGAGCTTTGTAAGGTTTCAAAAAGCAACAGACAGCTAGATCTGTGAAAAACTCCCTTGGAGGTAAGATAGCTGACAGTGTATGTAAATTTGGGATAATAACTGCACACACTTCAACAGCACAGATCTGAAAGTTAAGAGATTGTGAGGTTATGATCTAGGATGAGCTGTACTGCCGACGGGAGAGAACGTAGGGAAGCAGGAAGCCTACATGTGCATCCGTTCAATTGGAAATGACCCGGAGCATCCAAGATAACAATCTGCCATTTTCTTTTCCACTTCAATCCACTCTGTCTACAATTTTCTGCATTTGCAGCCTAATCCTTCCAGCCATCTACAGTGGCTCTAGGCTTTTAGCCCAAAGCATGGGGATTTGAAATCTATATTTAGAGTTATTTTTCTGTGGAAATCCTGTGTTACTATGGTGATGCTAGAGAGGCAACGAGTGAAGGGAAAAAAAAAGGCTTGCAAAGCGAGTTGTGATAATAATACGTAGCAGGCTATTCCTTGTGGATCAGCTCTGATCTCCATCTGCAGCATGGGACGGTGTCTCTGCAGTGATCTGTGCAGGAGTAAACATTACACAGCAACACTAGGCAGAGGCATGTCATAACGGGGAAGTAAGTCATACATCAAATACTGCTCAGAGACACCCAAAAGGAATAGAAGGAACCAACAGAAAAACAGGTCATTAAAAAGCACACAGTCCCTTTTGCTTTAGTTAAAGCCGATCCTTCACCTGCCATTTTGAGAATGAATAATGAGTTTGTGAGAATGTTTTCTATGAATTCACTATGAAATAGTGATATAACTGAGGTAAGAAGCACATAATGTCTCAGAGAGGTCACTACTGAATGGACAGTCTACATACTGGTATAGCCACAAAATGGCTGCATCCACTGTGGATAGGTTACACCAGCGATGGGCAACAGGCGGACCTATAAGCCTTCACCTGCGGCCCCTAGACCCTTCCTTTTGTCAAATTTGTTAGTTATAGCTTATAACACTTGTTTTAAATGGCTGATGATATGTTATTACAGATAGGTGTCCCTTTCTCTGTTGTCCTACCTCCAAGAGAGGACCATCAATCCCTCCTCTGAGCAATACATTAGTAGTGCAACCCATAACAATCAATAAAGTATTGGCTTTTATTAGCCTAACTGCACTGACAGCAAAGCATGTGATTGGTTGCTATGAGTGACATCACATTTGGGAAGGTAAAACAGAATGTTGCTGCAAATTTTTACACCATGCTTTATGTACCCTTTAGCTATGCCATACGCCATATGCACTAACTATAATTGTGTATATATGTATGGAAACTTACCACAGTAATAGTACATTAAACAGTATTCCCTCCATTATGCTCAGTACACAGTATGCCCAGAGCCAGTGTACTCCCATCATGCCTAGTACACAGTATGCGACATTCAATGCACAGAACGCTAAATTGTGCATTGTATGGTATCCCTACTGATGCACCCTACTGACCAGTATGCAATATAGCCACATACACACAGAACAATGACTAGTATATGGAATGCCCCATCGACCAATATACCAAGAAAACAGTGCCCCATTTCCAGTATACAATATATGCCACTAATCAGTAAAAGGTACGCCTCATTGCTCGCTATACAGCAGTGATGGGTAACCCAATATACTTCAAGGACCGTATGTGCGGCCCTCCAACTTCCAAAAGGAGAACATTACGCTTAATTTCAAAACAACTTCAGCACTCCCACATCACTCATCCCCAAATGCACCTACACGCTCCAAAAATCCCCCACATGCCACCACATTCTCTCACATCTGCACTTGTCACAAACCTCCCCCCCTCCCCCAACATGCCACTCAGATCTCCCCACACACCTCTGTACGTTTCCGGGAGTTACACACAAGCTCAGTACTGTCACTGTTTGCCTCTCCCATAGGTAACTCTAGCAGAGTCCAGTGCTCTGATTGGCCAATGAAAGTGACAGACACAACAAAGAGGAGGCAGGTAGAAAGTGCAGTCTCTGATTTTGCATAAAAAAGGGCATCAAATACAGCACTGATCAGTAATTCTGTCTGGTGCCTGATTTTTCCCTCATAAAGGGAATAAATCCTGGGTGTACAGGATGAATGCTAAAAAGTTGAATGCCTTTAAATATAATATGTGCACCACCTAGATAAGGCTATGGACATAATGAAAAGTGACAAGCTTTTGAAACTGAGGGAGAAAGGTACATTGAGAACAGATGCAGCTCCAGCGGGTAACTGTCACACTTTTACACAGAGAATATCACCGACTGGTATTAGCGCTACTAACCTGAGAGGCGCGGAATCTAACACACCACCGGTGTACACCAGGGACCCCCGCAAGGAGGTTTGGGCTTGGCTGCGTGCGATGTGCAGGTCGCGTTCTCCCAGGAAGTCCCCAGTGCAGCGAATAGGGTAGTCAGACAGGCCGAGTAGAAACCAAAGAAGCGAGGTACCACGGAGAGTAGGCAAGAGTAGTCAGGGACGGTCCAAAGGTCAATACCAGTGCGGGCAGCGAAGTACAAGGGAAATCCGGAAGAGAGGTCAAACAAGCCAAGGAGTCTATACACAGGAGTTCAGGAACAGGAATGCAAACTAAATGCTGGAGCAGAGTAGAACCAATACTCTGGCACTAGACATGTGTCAGAGGCTGCTTTAAGTACTCTAAGGTGCCTCCTGATTGGGTTAGGGAGATTTAGGCGGTTTAGACATGCTGGCTGCAGACAGGTGAGTAGAGATAGAGTTCTGCTGCTAGGCAACAGGACGTGGATTGCGGAGAGAAGGTGCCCATCTCCGGCGCCTGTGGAGAGCGCGGAGACGACACCTGACAGTAACAAATTTATTAATACTAGAAGAGTGTTTTTGTGCAAAATGTTAAATACATACAAATAAAATAAAAAAATATATAAATGATACACAATTTTTCTGAAAGAGTCCCTTTAGACCTTTACATGTCTTATGGCATTTACTCCTATAGGAGACACACAACCAAATATTAGTATATGTTTTCAAACACCAACTTTGGGAAATGGAAGTTTACATTAAGAAAACTGTGGAGGTCTCATTACAAAGGGGTAACTGTGCCAGTCTTTCACTCATCCTTCCAAAGTTTGTCATTACTCACATTAAACCATAGCTGCCTACTCTCCTGGAATGTCCGGGAGACTCCCAAATTTTTGGGTGTTCTCCCGGACTCCTGAGAGAGCAGGCAAAAATCCCGGATCCAGCTGTGGCCGTTGTTGAAGATGATGGGGGCAGGGCTAAACGTGCCATCGTGCCCCCCCCCCCCCGCTGCAATTCACTAAAATTGTCTAAGATTGACAGGGGCGGAGCATAACGGTGCACCACACGTGGCCACTCCCCATTGATGGACCCCCTCCCGGACAGCTGACTTCAAAATTAGGCAAGTATGCATTAAACCACAATTACGACTTAGGATATAATTAATAATTTAATACACAAAGTAGGGCTCAGCAAGACACATCCATTCCACAGTAATAAAATGTAGATACAGACCAACTCCCATATGTACCCTTTAAGGCATTAAGAAGTGAAGATCTTTTGCCTATTCCATTGCTGTCTATGCACTTCTAACACCTTCTCCCAATACCATGCATAACAGCTAAACTAAATATCCAATTCTTGGTGACATTTGAATATGTAAAGTTCATGTCTCAGAAAATAAGTCAAGCTCAAGCAAGCAGATATGATGTGTGAATGTTGAAAAAAAAATGAACTTGGCATTTTAGTTTCTAGTTTACAAAATGTAATGTCAGAATCTAAAATTCAGAAGAGATCTTGGCAATCCATATAGGTTTAATATGAATCCTTCCACAAGGATTTATATTAAACATATATTAATGATAGTTATGTTGCTGAAAAGAACCATCAATATAATAATCACTAAAAAATGACCGATGTATAATGCTAAACGCTGTTTTGGCTTTTTTTCCTGACGGTATGTTCATAATGCCCACAGCATTCTAAGCAAAGGCGGTAAAGGAGATGTGTCAGTAGTTGAGGGGGACTGCTGACAGTGGATTGCTATTTGGAGGCTTCTGGGGTACATCTTTTGGTAAGTTGGCTCTCAATTTAAAAACACATATGTATGGCCCAAATATATGGGACTCTCACTGTTTAGAGTTAGAACCACCCTATTAGCAAAATCACCGTGGAGTGGCGGGTGGCTTTAACATACATTTGCAAATGTGTGCAACGGAGACTATTGCATTTTTATCTACAGTAGAAATAGCAGATCTGTTGCTGGCTATAGCAGTGTGCTGGGGGGATCTCTCTGTGTGTTAGTATAAAGGAAGATGCAGGAATATGCTGAGGGGGCAGGAACTCTTACTTACTGTCTAAATCTTGCGGTCAGGAGATAGGCATTCCTGCTATAAATGGACCATTTATTCTCCAAATGATTGCTATAGGTTATAACATATCTGTACGTAATTTAACACTCCCCCCCATCATTCTACTAATATCATGAGATTTCAAATCTACAGCGCAAATAACATTCTATACTGCTCAAGTTTCCAGCCAAAGACCTCTAGGGCCTATATACAGATCACAAGAGGTGGATCTTGCTGAAATGCTAAAGTACAGAAAAAAAAAAAAAATACCGCACACAAGTCTTGAGCAAAGGCTGCAATTTTGCATGTGAAAGGGAGTAAAGAATTACGGGCCTGCAGGCTTTGCAGAGCTAAAATCTTCTTTTTTGAAAGAAAACTTGTTCTGTGTGTGCTGATACGCTGTGTATCATTGTAAGTGGGAGGTCAGCTCCTCTTCCTCGTAGTGACATGTTTCTTGAAATAACAATTGTTTTCTAAAAATAACAGCTTGTAGCTGAGAACATGCTAATTTGATCATCTTCCCATAGCAACAAATCTTCATGTTTAAAGGGATATTACCACCAAAATTAGATACTATTTATTTTTAGGTCTAAGCCACAATTTTAAGACAGACACAGTGGTAATATAACGTATGTAAATAACATTGTCATAAAGATCCAATTTGAATCCTATTGTTGGCAAAATAAATTTGCGTAAATGGTGTAACCGCAGATTTTATGCTGGTAACTTTACTACCTTAGGCTGGGTAGTGTTTTCAGCCAACTATCGGGGCAAACACCGGATAAACCACCGTTCAGCCCAATATCGCATTAGTGTGTACACTTTGACAATGAACGATAGTCGTTCCAATGCACAAATCATCATTTGATTTGATTGTTCGTTCAGCTATGGAACGACAGCCTTCCAATCCTGCAGTGTGTATGCACTCACAATCAGGATCTCCATAGAGCTTAGAGAGTCAAGATCTTTTCAGCCGACGATTATGAAAGTTGAAGAGCACAGATCTGAGGGTAAAACTTGTAAAACCTTACAAACAATATTCATAGCAAAGTGCCAATTAAAAACCCCTACAATGGGGTAAAATTATCAAAAGCTGTGTGAAGGATGGTCCCGATTCCAGTAATGAACTCCTTGTTCGTCCGGACAAGATGGAATGATATTCCATGGATGCCAAATTTTTAAACGATACAACGGCTAGCCAGTGAATCACCATAAAACCGTGAGGATAACTACCCTACGCGTTTCATTCCTAATGCATCTTTTTTTACTTTGATAGATCTTATGGTTTGAAAACCGCACAAAAAGATGCATTAGGAACGAAACGCATAGGGTGGTTGTCCTTATGGGTTTACTTTGATAAATCTCATGGTTTGAAAACCGCACAAAACCACACACAAAGCCACATTTTTACAAGATATCAGTTCGCAAATTGCTATGCCAAACCCTGTTGTGTAGGTCCCGCAGTCGGGCTATATAAACTGAGATCCAGTGCTCAGTGTGAGGATCCTCTGCCATTCCAGCTACAGATGACAGCTGTCAGTGCACCATCAACACTGACAACTGCACAATCCTTTGCACTTACTGAAATCAGCACTTTGCTATGGGTCAGGTCAATGAGGACAAAGAGACATCACCTCTATGCAGCCGTTATAAGAACCCTCACTCCTACAACTATTTGCACAAGCAAAGGTGCAATTTTGCTTGTCTGCTGGTGCTTCAAAGAGTCTTGTTTACCTGTTTATCGATTTCGACCGTCACAATTCTACCTTTTCCAACACATCAACTTCAACCAGTTTTTTTTTTTTTGCTGGTAAATCCCCAAAAACTGCAATATTTAATTAAAAAGCCTATTAGGGGACTGCAGTAATCTATTCGATTGTAACTGCAGTCCCCATAGGTGTCTGTTGGGACTGCGAAAATACCCAATTTATCAAGCTTTGAAACTTGGAGCTTGAACCCGAGAGCAAACTTCAGAAGATGGTGTTCGCTGTTCTATCTTAGGGTAAGAGCATCGCAGGAGAGGGATCATCAGATCCCTGCTCTGCAGACTAAGTGCCGCCCTTCTTAAAGGCCATCAGAACTTGTTAAGTGAGATCAATTTACTATATACTATTCGCTGAGACGCTGTCCCTTCTGAACAATTTTTATATATAGGAACGTCAAATAATTTCTTATCATTACGATAAGAAATTATAATAAACGCGAACAAAGTACGATGCTTCAAAAACAGACCCCTGAGAACCTTGGCTGCTCGAAGTGACTTTCTGATAGCTAACCGAGTCAAGTGGTTCTCATCTGGGAGCAGCCAGCACTGTTAGACAGAGTTAGCATAGAAAGTGATTTGTCTGCTTACTTACTTAACCCTAGGGAGAATAGAGGCGGGACCACAGAAGTGTAATAACATGTTTACTGAATGAAGTGTGAATTCGTAGATGCGACTCTCCTGGAATATCCAGGAAGCTCCTCGATTTCTGTGGTCCTCCTCAGTAACTTACAATGCACAAAGGCCATAGAGTAGGTTGGTAAATTTAAATACATTTTACTCACCTGGCAATGAATTCAGCATCGAATGCAGAGCTAAACTGTAACATGATGCTTTGGTGGCTAATTCTGACTAACACTAGTTGCGGTATTAAATGTGTAAAACAGCTTCATGGTATATTACGTGTGAAAGGAGAATTCTACTAAGTATTACTTATTTTGAAAATGGCATATTTTAGACTGTAAGCTCCAATCAGACAGGGACTGATGTGATGAATTCTCTGTACAGCTCTGCAGAATTAGTGGCGCTATATAGTTAAATGATGATGATGATATTTGAGTAAGATATGCTGCACAGTGGCACACTGGTTAACATTGCTAATTCACAGCACTGGGGTCATGGGTTTGATTCCAACCAGAACATTATCTGTGTGAACCGATTAAAACACAAATTACAGCGCTGGAAACTAGGTTGCCAACTTTTTGTGTGTAAATGGGTTCATGGAAATATTATTTTCTATTTCAAAAATATATTCAATAGGACGGAGAGGGAGCGCGTCCAGACCGAATAGACTCTGATTTACTACCTGCATCTCCTACACTTAGCGAAGGAGGTATGGACTTCGCTGCAAGGAACGTGCAGGTCGCGGCCCTCAGTATCAGTCAGCTGGCGAGGTAACAATTGAGGCAGCGTTGACAGCCCACCAGGATGCAGGATGGAAGAGTAGTCAGCAAGCCGGGTCAAAACCAGAGGAACGGCCACCTCAGAAGCAGGAGAATGGTCAGGAAGCCGGGTCAATACCAAATATCACTCTAAGCCAGAATCAGGAACCAAGGAGAAGTCAGGAACAAGCCGGGGTCAGAATCCAAGTAACAGCAACACAGGAACAAACGCTGGAGCAAGGCTGAAGACCTAATACTCTGGCACTAGACATGTGTCAGAGGCTGCTTTAATTACCCTAAGGTGCCTCCTGATAGGGTTAGGGAGATTATGGCGGTAAGACATGCTGGCTGCAGACAGGTGAGCAGAGATAGCGTCCCGCTGCTAGGCAACAGGACGTGGTTGGCTTGGGAGGTGCAGGCACCTGTCTCCTGCACCAAGTGTCAGTGCAGGAGACGCCTGACAGATCCTAATTGGTGTCTCAATTTGATTGTTATTACTAAAGAGGATCTAGGTCCGGACACAATTAAGAATTCAGGGCCCGATTCATTAAGGATCTTAACTTAAGAAACTTCTTATTTAAGTCTCCTGGACAAAACCATGTAACAATGCAAGGGGTGCAAATGATTATTCTGTTTTGCACATAAGTTAAAAACTGTTTTTTTTTTTCATGTAGCACACAAATATCAACTTTAAATTTCAGTGTACACATAAGCTATCAAGTATCTGTGTGCTACAATATAGCACAGACTGATGGGAATTATTAAATATTTTCTGTTCAGTGCTGCGCAAAATGATCGATGCTATATAAAAGAAAGATAATAAATAAAATAAATAAGACGAGGTTTCCATATTCAGGTTATTACTTGACAATATAAAGCGAGTGCTCTACAGGTTTCCTGGCTAACTCTGCCTCTGAGTATCATTGCTCTATTCCTACAGTTACTCATCTGCCAATTCACACTGTTCCATTGTGTCACACATGGCTTGGTCATTACATGTTGAGTCTCAGTCACGGATGGAAACAAAAAAGTAAAATTATAACTTCAGTTTTGTGGTTGGCTACACAACGGTGATGTTGTGAGTCCTCATCTGGTCACCAGGTAAGGCCACATTAAATCAGGGAGTGATTGGCTGTCTATTCATTGTCTGCCTGGTTCACCAGTTCTAAAAATGACCTTCAAAAACATAGTTACACCCACCCTCTTAACGCATTTGTACAGCCTAGAATCCAGGCACTAAACATAGCAGTTTCTTTTAAAAATAGCAGTTTTCCCATAATACATGTCAATTAAGTTCTTTAAGTTGTCAATTATGCCCACACAGTGAGGTGGCCCAACAGCGTCACAGAGTCAAAACTAGACAATTGTATTAGTAAGCAGGAGGCCGCTCTCTTACGTGATTCACTCCTATAACCATCATATTATATGTAGAAGTAAATGCAAGGCCATCTGTAAACCCATGAGGATTTCTTCAGGGCTTTCTACATAAACCAGATCTACAGATTCAGACCTTGCACACAGAGCTCATTCTGACAGCTCTTTCCTTGTGGCTCTGCATCCAGTTCCATACGCTGCAAAACCAAATGGGTTAATGCTTGTGCACCTGCCTATGTGTTTTCCTACATAATCATAATAAAGGATTGCGGTATAATCATGGGTTTTTATAGTTAGAACTGAGGAATGGATTAAGCCTGAGGGAAATAAAAAGCTGAGGTTTGTTTACACAACTATTTGGCCTCACTCAGGGTTAACTAAGCAAGGAGGTGGTGATGCCTATGTACAGTTTATAGTGGGGGTAGGATCAAGGGGACAGACTATATAAGGACAAGGAGGAGTCAATTAAATCTCTTGGGATCTAGACAAGCAGCCCTCCCACCCATTCCCGACTGCTGGATCCAGTGTTATCATTGCCCGGGTTATGGTTCTGGCCAGAGACTGTGTGCTTGGAGGTGCACGGGTTCTGGTAACTGGAATGGGTATGCTAGTATAGGCCTGGAGATAGTGGGCCACTTGGTGCACAGGCCGAGGTTTAGTGTGGGTGTGGTGGTCTAGCCCCGAACGTAATGATGGGACACATGGTGAGTGGGCCGAGGTATGGTACGGGTGCACTGGTCTAGCACTGGAGATAGTGGGCCATGGGCCACTTGGTGTGCAGGCAGTGCTAATTGTGCGCAGGCCAGGTATGGTATGGGTGTGCTGGTCTAGCCCCGGAGGTAATGGGCCACTTGGTGCACAGGCCATGTTAATTGTGCGCAGGCCAGGTATGGTACAGGTGTGCTGTTCTAGCCCTGGGGGTAATGGGCCACTTGGTTCACAGGCCGTGGTAATTGTGCGCAGGCCAGGTATGGTATCGGTGTGCTGGTCTAGCCCCGGAGGTAATGGGCCTCTTGGTGCACAGGCCGTGGTAATTGTGCGCAGGCCAGCTATGGTACAGGTGTGCTGGTCTAGCCCCGGAGGTAATGGGCCACTTAGTGCACAAGCCGTGGTAATTGTGTGCAGGCCAGGTATGGTACAGGTGTGCTGGTCTAGCCCTGGAGGTAATGGGTCACTTGGTGCACAGGCCGTGGTAATTGTGCGCAGGCCAGGTATGGTACAGGTGTGCTGGTCTAGCCCCGGAGGTAATGGGTCACTTGGTGCACAGGCCGTGGTAATTGTGCGCAGGCCAGGTATGGTACAGGTGTGCTGGTCTAGCCCCGGAAGTATGTTGAACCACCTGGTGCACAGGATCGATGCCAGGACTGGAGTCTCAAGGCTGGAGCAACTTTTGCAGTGGCAGGAGAGCACTGTACAGGCGATAAGCAAGGTTGGAAAAGCACATATTGATGTGCTTGGAACCCGTTCCCTCCAAAGAGCCGGCTTAGGTTTGGTGCAAGAACAGCCCCTTTTGGCTGGCTTGCACTTTGTTACAATTAGCCCAGAAGAGTTTGGGTTCCAGAATGCTTGGGGCTTATTGTCCCAGTTTAAGGATACACTACAACGGTGCGCTTAGGTAAAATGTCAGATAATACGGCTGTCCTGAGGATGGGTGACTCCTGATGGGACATCCTGATTAGTATTAATCAGTAGCCAAGGCTGAGTACAGTGTTCTCCCTCCACCTCCAAGTCGGTGTGGTATCTCTTATTACATAGCATAAGGGTTAAGGTCAAGTTAAAAATGTATGGTTATGTTATCAACCGCTAAGCATTTTATGACAGATACCATTTAATGGATATAGTCAGAATCATTAATATACTTATTATATCTCCTTTATGAAGCACCAGATTTTATAAAGTCTGCTATTCAGGCCCTGCGTCTTTCACAGGGTATTTAAACATACATGCAATTTATAAAATAGAAAAGAAAAAGGACTTTCAAAAACATCAGATCTAAAACATTTAAATACCCAGAAATATATGGTAAGTTGTCTTTTTATATCCTATTCTGCAAAGTTCCTTAACCTGTTAATGACCGCAAAGGGTTTACATCTTAATGACTAGTCGAGTTAATTGAACACTTTAAACTTGCAATTTGTACAAATTTATAGAAAGTTGAGCCCACTAAACAGTGACTTGGGCCTGACTCACAAGACATTTTGTATTTAATAACACCCCTTGTAGGATCAGACCAATTACTGTCCAGCAAAGAAAAAGGAGTAAAACATAATGTAAAGGAAACCAGTAAATAAATAAGACCTTATGAGAGCATGTAGCCAGTTTCAGGCTCATTCTTCTTAGTTGTATGAAAGGAGAAACGCATCTCAGTACATTATCCACTGGCGTTAAGAAAACGCCAGTGGCAACGCAAGTCGCACGCAACAATGACTCCCTTGCAGTCACTTACAGTGGACATGAATGGATAGAGCATAGTGTCCACAAGATGCTACAATGCCACCTCTGCTAACCACCAGGTACATGCAGAAGTGGATATGATGTTATTGAAACTAATAGGCTCCAACCTTATACTCATACCCATTTATAAGCTTTTACTGACATTAAAAAATGCTAGGAAAAGAATGTTTTTTAATGCTAATGGGTAACTGGCCTTAAACCATTAAACATTTCTCTCTCCTACTTTGCTGTTTCAATTACACTGTCCAGATTACATAAATATCTATCCTTAATAGGTATATTGTAGTTAATTACTCTTTTTACATTATACAAATAGGAACATTTGTTTGTAATAATGACGGTTATGCAGACTTTTACTTGCCTACTGTAGTAGATCTGGCCACATATTATCAAAATGCACTTTACCCAGAAAGTTAGTCGGAAAGTATCTGAATTTTTAACATTTCATTGTTAAACTGCATTATAAATTTCACTTATGCTGACAGCAGTATATGTGAAAGAATGCAAAGAACTGCAACCCTTTCAAATTGAATAAAACATTTATAAATGCATATATCTTCCAAATATATATGTGCTCCTGGTGAACAGACTGTAAATACCTCAATGAACAGATATGTATTGATGGAATCCAAGGACAAAACAATGCTGGTTATTTGCCGTTCAGTTTCCCCAGACATTTAAAGGTCTTCTTTTTATCAAATACCACAGCAGTTGTGGTTCAAATTTGTTTAATATGCTTTGTTCTAAGTATGACACTAAAATAGTTCATAAACAAGTCCTCTTCACTAAAATAGCTACCAAAGTAGATGAAGTTCAAATTATTTTAAAATATTTTAACTAACATTCTAACTATACCACATAATTGTCTGTCTTATAAGCATCTCTTTCACTCAAATATCGCAGTAGATGTGGTTCAAACTCTTTTAATATACTGAATTCAAACTGTGACAATAAATTGTCTGTCTTATAAATGCCCCCTCATTAAAAAACAATAATGCTGTAGTTGTGATTAAAATGATTTCAATATAATGAATATATTTAATATGATCACATTTTACTGATAAATGTAACCTGTGAAGTGTGAAGATAACAATTTCAGTAAAAGATGGAAAACAACACTGTCAAACTTTACAATAGAGGAGAGTGAGAGGGGAAGGAGAGGGGGGAGAGAAAGGGAGAGGGGGGAGGAAAAATGGAGAGGAAGGGGAGAGAGAGGGGACGAGAAAGAGAGAGGGAGGGGAGAGAGAAAGAGAGAGGGGGAAAAGAAAGCGAGAGGGGGAGGAGAAAGAGAGGGCGGTGGAAAAAAGAGAGAGAGGGGAGGAAAAAGAGAGAGAGAGAGAGGGGAGGGAGTGAGAGTGGGAATGGAGAAAGAGAGGGGAGAGAAAGGAGAAAGAGAGGGGAGAAAAAAGTCAAGAGGGAGAAACAGGGGGTTGAGAGAAAGGATAGAGAAAGAGAGCAGGTGCTGGCTGACGAGTTTAAGCCCGGGGGGCGCACAGACGCGGCCGCATTGCATGTCATGTGATGTCTGTGCGCTGTAGTTTCATAATACCTGGAGTGTCACAGGTTAGCCAACACTGCTATGGGCAATACCGGGTTGGATATGCTGAAGATGCTGGATGCCGGTTCTTCATTCTGACATCAAGTAAGTTACCGATGTTAAGCGCACACTAACCCTAACCCCAGCAAACCACTTTTTGTAGATGCAACTGTCTTTGGTGACATCAGAAGAGACGGCATCCAGCCTCTTCGCATTTATCAGCAGTCGCATAGCAATGCTTTCGGTAATCTCCGCCTTCTGGGTTAAGATAAGTGTACATTTTAAGTAGGTCGTTATTTCAATCTTCGGGGTTTTTTTTGTAGGTATAGTGGGTGTCGATATCCCAATCAATCATCAGGATATCGATTACCACAGGCAACATCTTCACTTTTAAAACCTGCCGGAAACTCTCAGCTTGATATATTTACCCCAGGACTCTGTGTGAACATGAAGCATTCAGACAGTGATTTACATGCTTAGAAAAGTTTTTAGCTGCACATGAAAACACAATAAGGTATTACATGTACAAATTGACACAAACTGCAGCTTTCCAATTAGGAAAACCATGTATGGAATCGCTTGTGTCGTGGCCACTGGCTGAACCTTCTCCAAATTAACTAGCTAGTAAGATTAGGTTGTAATATAAAGCAAACCTGGAAATTAGCTGAAAATGCTGTAAGGTGTTAAGTTAGACCGAGAAACTTCTAAACCCATGGGAAGAAGTCAAACCATCTGGCAGTCTTAGTAGTAATTAGCAATCCATTTTAATTAACAGAGCAAGGTTAAACCTAAAAGGAAACAATACCCATGGAAATAACTGAAGCTTAATTACCTTTACAAATCTGTAGTGTCTTGCCAATTTGCTGCCAGTTTTCTTGATGTCATCCTTATCCTCTTACAGTATTTGCAACTTGGCATTGACTTTAGAGTGCAGGAAGTTTGCTTCACTTCAAAACACTACTGAAGGCGTGTGTTACTTGCTTTACGTTAAACATGAAACCACTAGCTAGAATACAGGATCTTACCAGGGCTGGATTTACCTGAATGGAGCCAGTAGATACACAACAGTTCATGCCCTAAGCCCCACCCCATCCACTGGCCACACCCCTTTTATCTAGAACGAGCTGTAGCTGCACCAATTCCATCACAGAGCAGAATGTAGTCACACTATGCTGCACGATTTATCCTCACTCCAGATAACTAATGTTACTCAAGTCTTTCTTGCCCCATCAGGCTAAATTATCATTTCCACTCTTGGTCAAACATCACTTCATTTTTCTCAATGTGTTTCACATACACATTGTTCATTGAAAAACCTGTGCAGGAAGAACATGTCATCATCCTTCTCTCCCCAACAGACCAGGGAAGCCCATTTGGTCACAGATTGAGACTGTAACTTCCTGGAATAACTCCTGACAATTGAAGTATCACTTATGCCTGAAATTGCCATTTGAACAGTCAAAAACAAACACCTTAGCAACACCCTTTATGACAAGTGGTATTTTATATACTCATGACTGGACTACATATTGTGACAAAGGGAGTGGTTCGCCACAAGCCTTTAAGAGAGGAATCGGCTATTGAGCTGACAGTCAAAGCACAGCTGTCCCCCCAGCCAATTAGATTCAATGGTGGTGAGTGAAATGTATTGAATACCACTAACACACACACCAAACTATATATTGTCTGTGTAGAGACAGATAGGAGCAATATAGCTGAATTGATCAGCACGTTTGTTTTTCAAAGAAAGCAAATGCTGTAAAAATGTCGCTATAGTGCCATACCTGGTCATTCACTGGCGTATGAGCTGGGTGTGGTCTATAATAAAACCCTGTGAACAGAAGTTTGTGGTTTGCCTGTGTAGGATGCTAAAGTACCTGTTTTATTCCTAACTGCCTCTGGAAAGTGCTGGATATATGTAAAGTTTATTGTTTAAAGGCTGTAATAGAACTAAGAGCAATTGTTACCAGAGCAAATTGTCTTTGCTTCAGTCAAGACAGGCAAAAGAAAAATAAAATGCCAAAAAGAAAGTTTACAAGCGGGTGTGTCTGAAATAAAGTCCCAGCAGGAAAATTTGGAAAACCTGCACTGGAGTTTGCAGAGCAGCAATGAAGTTGGAAAATCTCATGCTCTCTGCACAAATCTGGTGTTGGCTGCATCAGATTAAGTGGTCAGGTAAGAATGTTATTGCTTGGAGAAAACTTTTAGAGAAGAAAACCGCTGTCTTGTAGAACAAGTGTGGAATTTAAAGCAAGAGTATTATGAAAAGGTAAAAGTCCAAGAAGCTGTTTCTGAGACCTTGAGAAAGGAGTTGCAGGCGATGCAAGACTCATATGAAGAAAGAGGAAAAGCAGTGGGAGCTCTTAAAGAGATAGTCGCAGAAAAAGACCAAGAAATTGCTGTTTTAATACAAAAGTTTGCCATGGTGCACACAGCAAGAGTCTGTAAAGGAACTTGTGGAGTGCAAGTTAGAGAAGCTTCATCTAGCTGTAAAGCATGAAAAGCTGGAACGATTGCTTCATGAGGAAAAGAGTCTTCTAGATACGCTGAGGAACCTGACCAAGCGGTGGCCTTAGCATCCTATCAGAGGGACTTGGAGAACACCAAGAATGAGAGAGTCCAAGAGAGTCCAGGACTGCTACAAAAGTGATACCATTCATAGAAGCCTGGACAGTGGAAATTAGCAAAATTAAACTTATACCAGAGATTGTATTTAACTGCATAACATACTTTATGTATAAAAATTTAAACATACACTTTTTTTAGATATTCAAGGTCAAAGGACACATCATGTGACCTTGAAATGTAGAAGTCATTTAAATATAAAACTATTTTTTATGTAAACTAAATTCCTTTACCTTCAAAACAATATTAACATTAAATTTCTACTACAATTAGAAGCAAAAGTTATGATTCGTTTTAGTTGACATTGCAATCATCAATGTTACATTTTTTGTCATGTTTGCAATTCCGTTGCATAAACACTATGTATCACTGAGGGCTAAAATTTTACATATGGAAGTTATTTTATGTCGTCTACCAACTTTTTAAATTCCCCGAAAATCTGAGATGGTCAGGTTGAAAAGTTATTTTTTTTTTTTGATGATTTGGCATGGAACAACCACTAGGTTAAGGAATACAGGTGTAAGACGTATGAAAAAGTAAAAGTATAAATTGTGATTTAACTTACATGCTTTGAAAGTGTATTTTCCACATCTAACAGCAAAGCTGACAGGGTATGTCTGCAGTGAAGAACAATTACAGACCACCTGCAGAGAATTTCCTTGTAAAGGTAAGATGGGTGCATTACCTGTCCATCAAGCTAAGGCTGTAGGAGGAGTTTCAATTACAAAAAAACTGTATGTGCTGCCATGCTTTGTGACCGATGTCAAACAGTGGCCGGTGACCTGACAGGAAAAGTATGTCTAATAAGTGTTTCCTGGTGGAATCCTGACGAAGTGTATGCTGTGTATTGTGATGGAACAATAAAACTACTGTTTATACAACAAGAAGTTGCCTATGTATGCATCACCAGAAAGGTGTACGTGTCACAATATATATAGTTTTCCATGTGCTTATTAAAATTAGCATTGTGTAGATAGGGCTTTCTTTTGATAGCATAGAGAAATAGCTAAAAATTTATTTTAAATGCATTATACAGGTAAATTTTGCAAAAACATTTTTTTCCAAGAGGTACTTTAACCTAATTAGTGAATTGAGTTAATGTATAATCTTTTCTTCTTCCTTTTGTTTTGTTTTTTACGCAGGAAGTCTGTATCATGTCTCTCCGATGCCTGACAGATTAAGTGTAAATTGTATGTGACAGCAACCGACATATGAGGCACTGTTACATCCAACATACAGATTGATCCCCCGCGGGTTCCCTAAAAATCCATGATTATGTCACTACTGTGATGTCAGTGACCAATAAGGAACTTCACACTTTCCCACTGAGCTATACACAGTGCCTACCTTCTCTGGAACCTTATCATTAACCTAAGGCTCACCGCTTGGGTCGTAAATATAGGAATGCCTTACTCCAGTAAATTGTAGTACCCAGTAATTTTTATTAGGTAAATCATTTTGTGTTGTTACCCTTTAATAAAAATGCCTAACAATAAAAACAGTGTTTAAAGGAGGTTTCTTGGTGCAGAAAAACATACATTTTATAGCAAACTTCCTTTACATTGGCAAACAAATATCAAAAGATCATTAAAGGGAAATAAATAAAAATGAATAGTTAATGTTTTGTGCAATTGCAGAGATTGGTCCATTGGCATTACAGAGACATTCCCCATATGAAGCTTATGTATAATTAACCGTAAAATAAGTACAATTAGCAGAATATGTTTTATTTTCTATCCTCAACTTTAAATAACTTCTTGTTTATTTTGAGAAATTGATAATATGTATGTGAAAAATATACCAGCTGTACATTGTAATAAAAAAAATGACTTACATGAGCAGCAGGTGGCAGTGGAGAGGTGAAACGTGCCCCAATTGTTCAGAAAGAGTGGATTGAAATGCAATTCAGGTGCCATATTGGTTAAAAGAGTTCAGATTATTTCAAATCAATGTATTATTTATAAAAATTACATTATTTACTCTGTGGAATTGAATATTCTGAAATATTACTTCATTCCAATTCACATTAAAAATGCACCGATTAACATGTCAGAATTGATGTTATTAATAATAACAAAATAAAACAAATATTTTATTCTTTAAGCCTGACAGCTATTTTAAAGACTTGCAATTTATACAACCATAGAAATAGTTGCAGATGACTTCTCAACAGAGCATCAGGGCTGCCAAGAGGAATTTTGGGTCCTGGTACAGCAACTTCTTTGGGCTCCTTTCATAGCTGGCGAAGGGGGTGTGACTACATCTGGTTGGTAGCTCCTCCCATTACACAGGCAGACCAGGGCCCCTAGGCAGACTCGGCCCCGGTACTTTGCACCTACTCCTCCCTCTCTCCACGTCCAAGGGAGGTCCAACTAGATCCCGCAGTACTGACGTGGCCAAGAAGCCCCTGATTTCCCTGCACTGTAGAACAGTAATTTATTATTATTATTATTATTATTATTATTATTATTATTATCCAGAATGGTGGGTGACTTGTAATTCAAATTTATATAATACCCATACCACTTCCAGGAGAAAGGGAACTAGGGCATACATTGGCCATTCATCCAGGCCCAACTTGATTCCAAAATCCAGCATAGAATATACCCTTGTACAGAATACAGCCCTATGCCTACCATAGAATACAGTCCCTGATGATCACTATACAAACCAATAGTTCATTATACAACGTACAGCACTCAATCTCCAGTACATAGCTTCAGTACGCTGTACATATCCCTATATAGTTGCAGTGTCACAGTCATGACTGTTATCATAATAAGGAACAGGGAAACAATGACAGTTCATGTAGCTTTGTTCTATTTAACGTAACACCAGCTGTCGCTTTACCTGGATCTGGCCAGAGGTGGGAGAACGTCCAGATCCACAGACCCATTAGCAGAACCACCCAGAACTCAGATATTTTCACTCAATAAGAGGACAATCATCAATTGTGAAGCATCAGGGACCAGCAGTGCATACACAACATATCCAAATCTTTGGATGTGCAATAAAAATGTATCATTTTGGTCTTTCGATCTAATTAACCACACTTCACTTATCAAAGATGGGCTGGTCTGTTCTGTAAGTTGGGTGGGCTATTAAGGACTTGGAAAGCTACACAGCTATATATACAGTAACTTTACAATGGGTGCACTAATGAAAGTTGTGTCCATCTCTCAGGACCGTCCACCGTATGTAAAAATAAGAGTAGTCTGCTGGCAATTACTCTCCAGAGCCCACGGAATCTATTCCTTGCATGACATGTTTACCATTGCTATATTAGCAGCTGTGAGTGGTCAGCCTCCATAGAGTACAAGCAGATAATCTTTCGATCCTCCCTGTAAGTACATGCTGAGCTAGGTGCAGCAAGGAGGTAGAGCTGGTATGGCTCGTAGAATAGAATTTTTTGCCCCAATGAGCATGGATTGGATCCTGATCTAACTCCCCATTCAGTCTCACAGTCGGAGGACTGCAAAGCTATTCTGCGGCAGCAACTGATAGAACGACCTTCTTGTCCCTTATACGCTAACAAAGACATTTCAATATGAGTTGCGGGAATTTTAAGGGGCGAATATTGTAACTTTGAACCATTAATAGCACTACCAACAAGATAAAAAAACACATTAATTTAGATTATGCATAAACAAAATTTACTTTGTTTATAATTAATTCTCTTCATTTTGCCCCCACCCAAAATATTCTGCCTAAGACAACAGCCTCAAGTTACCTTATTATAAACACACGTTGGACATCACATTAGCTATGACTCCTGTTTCTACACCAAACATGCAGGGACAAAGGGGTAAAAGTATTTAATTCAATAGAATTACAGTTAGGAGACATGATATTGGAGCAGACAAAATGTTATCAGGGCATGCTGGCGAGGTGTGCAGAGAGACCTTCACCTCCGGGCCAGTCCATATCCACCTACCAGGGCGCCCAGACATTTAAATGTGTCACTGTGTGGCGGCAGCAGTGCCACGTCCCCCAGAGGTGTGCTGAACGGAGCTGGAACACTTGCAAGTTATAGAGTGGGGACACGGGCGGGTGCTAGCTCTGGGACAGGCATGGACTCTAGGGTAGGGCCAGAACTACCACTGATGCAGAGCATCGTCTGCCCCTACAGCTACCCCCCATCACCACAGACAATGGTTACAACTGCTGATCCAGATGTCCCTCCACCTACAACAGTCTTGAGTGCTCAATGACTGATGCTGCTGAGGAGTGTACTTGAAGTACTATCAGTACCTTATATAGAATTCATCCTGTCCTGATGTGAGTGGATAACTTATTTTAGTATGGATGTTTTTACATTCTTTCCAATTTATTTGACATTGTTGTTCTGTGCATTTTTATCTTCTGACAATAACATATCCCTGAAAACCCTTTAAAATATGGTCCAATGCTAATGCAGCAAGGGGCCAATGCTTACACTTTGTCCCCTCCAAACTGCAAATTACCATGATGACAATTATTAAGGGCAAACAATGCGAGTATCCATCATACAATCTAAAACTGTATGTTAACAATAGTTAATTCCCTGGCTGCAATGATCAACCACCATTGACTGATTGTTTAAAAAAAGAGATATATTATTAAAACAGTTTCTTGGAGATTAGTATCTTATCTAATAAGTGAGAAAACAGCCACTTGACATACAATCTCATTACCGAACAACGGTCACTTTCATTTTTAATCATAGACTTTTCTTCTGTGCTTGTGGTCCTGCACTAAAAACTGGTAAAATAAGACTGTATTATTTTAATACAGGATATAATGTGGCTCAGTAGTTAGCACTTCTGTCTCACAGTGCTGGGGTCATGAGTTTGTATGTTCTCCCCGTATCTGCGCATGGGTTTCCTCCGGGTACTCCAGTTTCTTCCCACATCCCAAAAACTTCTTGGTAGGTAAATTGGCTAATGATAAAAATAACCCTAGTCTGTGTTAGGGAATGTAGACTGTAAGCACCAATGGGGCGGGGACTGATGTGTATGATAAAAAGTCTCTGTACAGCGCTGCGGAATTGATGGCGCTATATAAATAAATGGTGATGGCGACGATGGGCAGCGTAGATCTTTCCAGAGGTCCAGTGGCCAGGAAGATATTATAAAACTATTTCCGTGTTAGCAGCGTCTCTGAAACTCAAAATACACTAAAGGGTTAATTTCCTAACAATGCATTTCGGTTTGAAATAACAATGAACTGCAGCAACCAATCAGCAGTTTGAAGATATCCATCTAGAGCAAATTAGAAAATCAAAGCAAGTGTGCGATTGGCTGCTATAGTTTACTGTAAATTTTGCACATAAAAGTAATGTTAGCAAATGAGCCCTAAGATAGTAGATCACTTATTGCATTGCAAGGAACCGTGCTATGGTAGTGTGGACAGTTAACTCCAATAAACCATACATTCAAACTAATTTGAAACACTAAGTCCTACTTTAAGGCTAAAACAAAAAACGCCACACATTTTTTTTTTAAAAAAAATAATTAACATTCCTCTAATGATAACAAGGTGATTTGCAAATCATTATATTATGTTGGAAATAACGTACATCCTAGACATATTATAAAATTCTACATGTCTCTAGGAGAATCCATCTGATTCAACAAGGAGAAAAGTTTCATGAAGCCACCTAATTGTGCACTACTGTCCCCTGCAGCTACCCTCTCTGTGCTTTAAAACTATTGTGCCTAAGACTACAAATACATGCTCAGTGGGTTTCCACTAAATAACTCGCCAGAGGGTCTAAATCAGAGCGAAGCTTCTATGTCAACACTGATGTGATCTGTATCCAATCAAAAGTTAGCACAGGAGGATAGTGCGTATAGCATAGTTGTCCATCTAGTGTTCAGATGCAGCTCTCCAAAGTTTGTGACCCCCAGCTTACTTGAAACTGGACAACAGTTTAGAACAATATTCAGCCCTCGAACATGTAACAGAAATGCTTCAACGGCACTGGTGCACAGCATCCAATCAGAACGCAAAGCGTGAAGCTGAGGAGGTGAACAGAACACTCATTCCATTGCAGAGAACAATGCATGGTGTGTAATAACCAACTAAAGGCACTGTATCGATGTATGTACACATAACACCGGCTAATTAGGCACACCTACCCTTCTGCTGGGGGTACCAGGACTGACTCCCACTGTTAATAGAATGCAACAAAGGGTCCAACATTGCTAAGATTTAGGCAACATAAGAATGATCAGTGCTGACCCTACTCATCTCCTCTCCCATCTCCAAAGTTTTTCCTCTCCACGATGTCAGTGCTGCTGTGATGTATAAAGCCTGGTTCCTGAAAAGATCGGCCACCGCTTATAATTTATATACCAAGTAGGAGTTAGAATCTCCTACGCAGTTCTGATCACAAACAGTGACCAGTGGGCGCAATGGCATAACAGTGGAGGTCGCAGGGAGGTAATATCACCCACCAGGGATACATATTGGGAAGCAGGGATTGTACAAAAGTGTATCATGAATTTGGTTTGTGCAAGAAGGATTCTGACTGTTCATCATTCTGTAAAACATCATTAAATTCTAATTAGGACATCTGGGGCTCCCCTCTTACTGCCTTCTTTCCCAGCCTCCCCCGTGACACTTATCTCTGCTGGAGATCACCAGAAAATGACCTCCATATTTCTGTATTATTCCATATAGCTCAGTTTCTTCCTATTCATTTATTGCAGGTACTCCATCACATTAAAGTGCATTCCATTACACAATTCCAGGGTGCCTCACCACATGAGTGTTTTATTATCCGTGCTGAGAGCACAACAGGTCATACTGAATTATTTTGTCAGCCTACCCAGTAGCAGTACGGTTAAAGGAAGAAATGAGAAACATAAACGTGACGTTCTGCCACGCAGCTAGCAGTGGGTAGAAGGGAGAAATGTTTCAGACAGGATTCTAGCCAGAAGCCATGGCAATGCTTCTGCACAGAGATGGAAAGAGACAGGGACATGTGACAGGGCCGACTCTGTTCACCAGGCAAAACCTTCTCTGTGCTGTGGTTTGAAATGGCCTGGGCACCTGCATTTCACTTACTAGAAGCTTCTGTAGAAGACACATAAAGCTCTCACAAGCCGTGAACACAGGGACAGTGAAATCCTCCTGCTGTTCGCCGATGTTTTTTTCCAGTGGTCTAATAACCACAGAACTTTGGAACCATTGACAGTCGCGATGAAGTAGACTTTGGGGACATCCATAAAGGTGTTGCTATGTATACAAAATGAATGCCTAATTAATGTCAAGCAGGATTCTGCTAGTCTGTGCACATGCCTAGATCACATGTACTGACCTTGGAGCATAAAATAGTAGTTCAGCATTTAAAAGGAAAATGTTAATCAAATTATGTTTAGAACATATTTTAAATGATCAGTTAAGTGTGTATGTATAACTTTGTGTGTGTAAAAGTATGCCTTTGTGCATCTCTTTTTATACTAATGTATGTATGCATCTGTTGTTGCAAGTTGCTATACTATCATCCTCTATTTATATAGCACCACTAATTCCACAGCGCTGTACAGAGAACGCACTCACATGAGTCCCTGCCCCATTGGAGCTTACAATCTAAATTCCCTAACATTGAGAGAGAGAGAGAGAGAGAGAGAGAGAGACAGACACCAAGGTCAATATAATAGCAGCTAATTAACCTACCAGTATGTTTTTGGAGTGTGGGAGGAAACCCACGCAACCACGATAAGAACATACAAACTCCACACAGATAAGGCCATGATTGGAAATCTAACTCATGATCCCAGTGCTGAAGTGCTAACCACTAAGTCACCGTGCTGCCCATACCAAAGGGTAGTACACCCTGTATGCTACCTGAATGCTGAAAGGGATGCCAAAACCATTCAGCATGCAGAGGTAACAATCACATAACAGCACATGAGTAGTGACCCTTTGCTAATATACCTCTCAAATCCGATCTATCTGATTCCAGTTGATCTAAGAAAAGCAAATAACTGATGGGGATGTAGCTGCACAGTTAAGCTGGGTAGTTGATCCAACTCATCCACAGATACGGTAGGTATATATATGCCCTATGGAGCAGCCCACTAAAGTCCACAGAATGTATATATATATATATGCATGACATCCCTGTCACTTTCACACTGTTGGCAACAGTCCTGGATGCTGAATTAATGAATCAGCTAGGAAAGAATAGAAGCATATCGTGGATATATATATATATATATATATATATATATATATATATATATATCATAGATAGATATATACATACATGTTATTCTGTGCAATAAAAGTAGACTAAAAAACACTATGCAAAAACATTAAGGGGCATATTCACTTAGCTTTCCGGTCCACGGGATCGCGCCGGAACGGCCGCGTAGTCAATACACGGTACCGCAATAACGTGGATTTTCGTTCGCAGCCCATAGGGTTGCGTACGAAAATCCGCATTAATGCAGTACCGTATTAACGGCAATAGTGCGCAGGATTCGCTGTAACGCGCGTTATTGCGGTACCATGTATTGACTACGCAGCCCGTTCCCGCGGACCGGAAAGCTAATTGAATATACCCTAATAATGTTTAAAAGATGTCATAAAAAAAAGTCTTATGTGTCCCAGAGAAATGAGGAAATAAAGAAGAGTCACGTGGGTAGACAAAGTGGTAAAACTAATGTTAAAGTTAATGACCAAAGTGGGGGGAAAATTAAACACTTTCCCTTGACACCACATCACCAGGAAAAGTCTATCTGTACGGTTCTCCAGAAAAGGTAATATACACATGTTGGGCCTGAGTCATTAAGGAGAGTAACTTTCCATCTGTGCAAAACCATGTTGCATTGGAGGGGGAGGTAAAATTAACATGGTGGGACAGATTTATAGTTGGGGTAGGGCTTGTCCTAGATTAACTTTAAATTTGAGTGTAAAAATAAAGTTATCATGTATTTGTTTGCTGGATGACAAAAAAGGCAGTAGTTTCTTTATGTGCATAATAATAAATTAATGTGCACCCCTTGCATTGTAACATGGTTTGTCCGTGATCAAATCTACTCATTTTTTTTGCCTTACTCTCCTTAATGACTCAGCCTGTTATCTATAATTCTCAAATATATTACTTGTCTCCCATTACTTTAAAAATCTTTTAAATGTGCCCTATTAAATGTATACTCCGTCTGTATCAAACTAACCATGACCTCTTCCTTTCAAACAACGTCAACCTTCTGGCAACAGACACATGGCTCAAACAATCAAACGCTCATCTGCAGCCTTTTCACAAGCTGATCTCCATATCACCCACACTCCCAGGTCAGAAAGCAGACAAGAAGGTGAGGTTGGACTCCTCCTCTTCCCATCCTGCACATTCACAGATTTAACAACTGTTCCATCACTCACGTTCCCATATTTTGAAATGAATGCTATCTAGCAACTTCTGTATGTAGTTGTGATCTATCATTCTCCTAAACAACTTCTACAATGCATTAAACATTTATCCACCTTGCTACTTCATTTCTTATCCTCTGTCATCCACATCATCATCATCGATGGTTTCAAAATCCCAATTTATTATCCACATTCTCCCTTTTACTTCAAAATATTCTCTCTATCCCTCTCTCTTGGCCTCTCCCACTGGACGAACTCTTTCACTCATTGTGACGTCCACTGCCTTGATCTTGTTTTCTCCACATTTTGATCAGGTTCCGATTTCTGTAGACTCCATTTCTTTTATCAGGCCGTCACCTGCAATCTTTTCTCTACCACTTTAATTTCTTGGCAACTCAACCAAGTTACCTTCTATCTGCAGAAATCTCAGTTCTATTTATTTTCATAAATTTTCCAACTCTCTGCGACACCTTATCTCCCCAATTTCCATGTTTCTTCTATCCTGATTGGTCAGTCCCATGCTGCATTATCCCATAAAGTAGAATGGCAATGGTGAAAGTCTCATACATCTTGTGACTTCCTCAAATATACTACTATTTATTACTCTTATGTTCGGTGGTGTCTATACAAACATAATTTTTTCCAATCTCATCTCCGATTCAAGCTTCTAACTCCAAACGCCTCAAATACAATTAAATCTCTTCTCAACCCTCCCACAATAACCCCTTTATCCATCACCGTCAAAGATCTTGCATCCTAATTAAAGGACAAGATTGTCTTCTCTGAGCAACAACCCACTCAATTACTTTCCTATACCCTCTGGCACTTTCAATCATTTCATCCCACTAATGAAGACAAAGTATCAACTCTCCGCTTTTCCTTCCACTTTACTACCTCTCCTGTGCACTCTACCCTATCCCACTACCTCTCCTGTGCACTCTACCCTATCCCACTACCTCTCCTGTGCACTCTACCCTATCCCACTACCTCTCCTGTGCACTCTACCCTATCCCACTACCTCTCCTGTGCACTCTACCCTATCCCACTATCACTGTCTCCTGTGCACTCTACCCTATCCCACTATCACTGTCTCCTGTGCTTATCTCAAACTTAACTAACATATGTAATCTCTCTCTCTCTCTCTCTCTCTCTCTCATTCTCTCTCTCATATTACTAGTATTATTCAAACATTCACTATTTCTTTTTCTCCTATGCTCAAACAACCTCTGACCCCCAAACCATTGCTGTATGACTGGACCAACAGACAACCAGACAATATTTCCTATAGATTGTAAACTTATGAGCATATCTGCTCATAAGTCTTATCTGCATGGTCCTCTTATCTATGTATCTATTGGTTAATCCCTACTATTATAGTATTACTGTATTTTTTCCCAAATGTAAAGCACTATTGATTATCACGGTGCTATAGAAATAATAATAAACCTATATACTATAGCTAAGCTATAAGGAATAGGATTTCTTGTCATGGACACATTCGCATGCCCAAAGATATTCAGCTCCCTCTAACACCATCACACTCAATCACAAACACTTCCACTCTTCACATCAAGACACAATGCTGCATACATACACATTGTTCTGAAGCCCAGCTTTACAGAGCCTCGGTGCCACTTACATGCCTCTTCTATGTATTGTCTTTCACATGTCTATGTCAGAATCACTAGGTGGAATTGATGATACCTGCCAGTAGTTGGCGCTACTGAGTACTGAGGCACGGAGTCTAACACGTCCCTGGTTTTCACCAGGAACCCCCGCAAGGAGGTATGGACTTTGCTGCAATGGACGTGCAGGTCAGTATCAGTCAGCTGGCGAGGTAACAATTGAGGCAGCGGTGACAGCCCACCAGGATGCAGGATGGAAGAGTAGTCAGCAAGCCGGGTCACAACCAGAGGAAAGGATATAGCCAAATCAGAAGCAGGAGAATGGCCAGGAAGCTGGGTCAATACCAAATATCACTCTAAGCCAGATTTAGGAACCAAAGGAGAAGTCGGTAACAAGCCGGGGTCAGAATCCAAATAACAGCAGCACAGGAACAAACGCTGGAGCAAGGCTGAAGACCAAATACTCTGGCACTAGACATGTGTCAGAGGCTGCTTTATATACCCTAAGGTGCCTCCTGATTGGGTTAGGGAGATTTTGGCGGTAAGACATGCTGGCTGCAGACAGGTGAGCAGAGATAGCGTCCCGCTGCTAGGCAACAGGACGTGGTTGCTGAGAAGGTGCAGGCACCTATCTCCTGCACCAAGTGTCAGTGCGGAGACGGTGCCTGACTGTCTAATCTTACACTAGCACTCTCCATCCTGCCTGCTCAGATACTGTGAAAGAAGATAACATTGGTCAGAATATAAGGCACTGTGCGGCTAGCAGGAACTTTTCCTCCAGCTCATTCAAGATCATCCATTGCACATTTCCTTGTTTAAGCCCTCTTTGTATTATAGAACTGACAGCTAAGCACCCCCTCTCTTATACAAGATAACAACTCTCAACCTCATTATTTACAAAGCACAAAACAGCCAAGATGCAGCACAGAATCCCTCGGATTGCCCTTACAGGATGAACACTGTGGGGCATTACCAATCATGAACACATATTGACTGCAATTTACTTAAGCTATATGGGTAAAATTGCTTTAAAATGTGATTGAGTTTTACTGAGGAGAAAACACGGTCACATTCAAAATACCACACTGTGGAAAGAGTTGTGAATCCATGAAACAGGTATAACAAATAACAAATAACAAATTCAAAACATTTAAGCAGTTACTAGGAAACTTAGACTATGACCAATAAGGAAAAAAAGTCTACAAAAAATGAACACTACATAGCTGAGGGGGGTCAACTTTCCTGTCAAAGCCCCCTGCAGCAGCATTTGTGCTGCAGACAAGTTCTCACCACCTCTGGCTTACTGAAGCTCCCTCTAGTGATTAGGCTGGGGCTGCTGTCATAGTAACCAAAGTGAAGCCAGTCTTTGGTTAACAGTGTAGCCTATCACCTTCCTCTTAGCGGACCAGCAGAATATTCAGAGCTCTTTATCATAACAGCAGCCATGGATTGATCAGTAAAGGAAGCTTCAGTAAGCTAGAGCAGGTGATAAATTGTCTGGTTCATGTACATAGGGGCTTTGAACTTATCTGCATGGTATCATTACAAAAAATATACAAAACAGAAGCATTCAGCAATCAGCATTGCAAGTATTTACTGACCTATAATCTCCATGATTCTTTGGCTGCAACATACTAGTTGAAGTTGCACAACAGTTGTATTGAAAATGGTTGACAAACTATGTCTCATTAGTCTTGCACCAGGCTAAATAAGAATAAAATAATATATCACTGTAATTGGCCAGCCTAGTTTGTACCTCATTACCAGCTCATTGACATTTTTGAATATGTAATTCTTTTCCATTGTGCGTCATGCAACATAAATCCATTTTATCGGCAATCGGAAGCAAATGACTCATTGCATCTGCTATACTGTGCATATGGTACTGCGCGCGTTTATATTTTATATTCCTATTAATACATTATGTGCATTAAGCAGCTTCCCAGCAGAGGTTTACAACGAATAAAACGGGAGCTTTCTTTTATTGTCGCTGCACAATCCTTTCTTACTTTAACTGGTGCTAAAGATAACCTGCTGTTCTCCGACAATATGTTATGCATCATAAAACATGACTCCTCTTCCCTAAAATAAAAACCTTTCAATGCGCCAGTGTCTGCAGGTGGTAAAAATAGAAAAGCCGCCATCAGTATCACTTCGGCAGTCTTGCTTTGCGCTCCTGTGCACACATCAGAAACTGCTATTATAATACAATTTGACATCCTGTTCATTACCACCTTGATTGTGTCGTCCTTGCTTTTGTGTGAGAGATGGCAGGAAGGAGAGGTCTCCTCATTACACTTCAAACCAAGAGAACATGGAGCTCATGAAGGTTAAAAACCAAAGGGATGTAAAGCTTGCTCAGAAATCTGCCTGACAGCTCCTTCCGCCACTCGTGGCAAGAGAGCACAAAGGACTCTGGGTTGCGTTGTATTGGGGTGGGGGTGGGGGGGGTGAGTTGATTCAAGGTGGCATACCTGTCAAAAAATTAAATTCAATATAGAATCAAAGGATCACCAGAGCAGGTCAGTAAGAGTCCCATGCAAGTCAATGCTGTACGTTAACTACACGTATTTCTTTTGCATTCGGATATATTTCGGCAAGTTCTGTCCGGGAGAGGGGCGTGACTGGAGGGCGGGGCGCGGTCAAACGCGTCATTTTGGCCCCGCCACCACGACAGAAATGCTGTTTTGACGTGAGTGGCGGGGCCAAAATTACACGATTCACCGCAAAGGCAGTTGCTGTACGATTACATATAATATGTATGATAGTGTTATTATAAATCTACTTTCTATATATCATTCAAATCCCATCCTCGCATGTTCGTCAGCTTAGGATGAAGGCAGACTTCAGGAGGGCTTGGATGAAATATCTATCACCTTCCTCCTAGCAGACCAGCAGAATATTCAGAGCACTTTATTGATTTGTATAGTAAAATGGCAGTGATTTACTAACAAGGTGTAACATTACAAATCTGCAGAAACACTTAACAAACAATTAGATTTAAACAGTTATTACAGTTTAGACTAATGAACGCCAAATCTGATTGGTTGCCATAATTTACTGCATGTATTACCAAACTTGTGTATATTGGACATGTTACTGCTGATATCCATTCTTTTTTAAACAGAAGGGGAAGATACACAGCTCGGTCTGTCTAAGCCAAAGCAGAAATATTACATTACACTGCGCACAAATCAACAAAAGTAACCTAACTGGTAAAGCAGCAAATAAATGACAAGGTATCTAAAAAATAAATTAACATGGCTCATACAACTCAGAAGGTGATAATACTGCATATGTTTTAACAATGGCGTATTATAGAGTGGTAACAACTCATAGAGTGTTGGCAAAAAAATAATAATATAGTGTACACATTAATGGAGTTGAACGTACTCCTAATAGTCTGACCAACAGATAAAGGTTACAAAGTAAATGTCACAGTGGTCACTAGTAGAAAACCATATAATAATCCATAGAGACACGTAAGTATACCATAAAATGATTAACGGGGTACAGGAAAATAATCTAAAACTATTAAATTGCCACAGGTATAGCTAAAATTATAATCATCAGATGGTTGGTGGAATGTTCAGTTTATAAAAATAATTCAGGATTAAAAGGTACCGTAACGTTTGAAGGGGTGCAGTACCAATGATGTCCTTTATTTGTCCCTTACACGTATCTTTATACTGAAGAAGCTTACAGTTGTCAATGGAATTGACTCGGATAAGTCAGTTGTGGAGTGTTTAGAATCAGGAGGAAGTGGTAGTCTTTTCCTTAATCAAGTGGTACATGTTTCACGATTCTAAAATATTCTTCTGTGAGTGGTATTCAGTGGAATGTCTCGATTTGTTAAATTTCATAAGAGAATGGATTCCAGAGGTCTTTATCCAATTATATCTCAAATTAAACAGATAACGGGAATCAGCAAATTAAAAAAAAATTATATTAATCAGGGTGTCTTAGGGGTATATTTACTAAACTGCGGGTTTAAAAAAGTGGCGATGTTGCCAATAGCAACCAATCAGATTCTAGCTGTCATTTTGTAGAATGTAATAAATAAATGATAACTAGAATCTGATTGGTTGCTATAAGCAACATCCCCACTTTTTCAAACCCACAGTTTAATAAATATACCCCTTATTGTTAACTGGCTCCACCAGTGAGTGTGTCATCCAAATCCGAGTCTTATAATCGGATATACTAATTGTGGATGACTTCAGATTAATACATTAGTAATATGTGAACATATACCTGTATATATGTCAAATTCTAATAATGCCATTTTTATTTGTCTAAGCCAAAGCTATTTGGCACTGACACTGGGCACCATTGAGTACAATAAATGTATTGACTGTTGGCAACGGTGTTGCTCTTCCCCCCACTCTGATTTCACTGCTCTGATCTCCCCTACCTTCCCAGACACCTCTACTATATTTTGCCAGCCCTCCCTCTGCTCATGAGTAGGTCAAAGGGGCCAGATAAGTTAGAGTGCGACCCTGACTGAGCGATTACTGTGCTCATGATTTACTAGGGATAGACAGAGACGGCTTCATTCTTTGTGCCTCCCTATGAACTATGAGTTGGGTACCTCAACAGCTGGGGTCTAGGGCATTAGCTACTTGTAGTTTTGACTGTCTCTCTGCATCTAAGGGTAGATTATTTGTGTAGCTATGATTTGCGCAGCTTTTATTTCCACCAAAGCACTTGAATGTGTGGAGCAAGATTGGTGCAGTTTCGGATGAGCAAATGTTTGCAACAGAAGAATTTGGCCATTCCTTGTAAAGTACAGAGTAGAAGCATCGGTGTGCCCAGTTTTGCGTAACAGTGAAAACATAAGATTTCATTTTGGGGAGTGTGATTACCGAAATTATATATAGTGTTAGTAAAGGACACCCTTCTACATGGCCATTTTCGATCTGCAAAAATACTTATTTTTTCACCAGCTCTAAGCTAGTAGACCCAGGTCCTCTCTTTTAATTTTAATGAGATGAATTATGCCTCCTATTGCACTTTAGACTATTCCAAGCAATATAAAATAAGGTTTCACACACAAATATGTGTCGTATGTTTAAAAGGCACTCCTGATGTCCACTCACTTCTGATGTCCCCTCAATCTTATCATTAATTTAAGCCATAAATGTGGCTTAAGTAAGCAATGTTTTAGAGGAAGGACAGAAAAGTTGTATTTACTGTGGAGTGCTTTTTAACTACTATAAGGTTGGACTCTGATGGACATATAAAACAGTGCCCCTCTTCAGAATGTTCTGCCTCTCTTCAAACCTTGGCATACTCCTAATTTGTGAAGACATCTCCGAAGTATGGAGAGTAGATGTGAACCTTGATATGCACTGAGTGGACCATCTAGGCCAGTGAGGAGCACCGTAAAAGAGGTGAGGGACAGCACAGGGGTAGGAGGGAGAGCACTTTGCACTCCCTCCTCCATGTATGACTCGTGACCTGCCTGCATTGTGCAGAGGAGGTGGAAGTTGGCTGCCTCTGTTCTGATAGAATTGGGAGCAGTTTGCTGGGTGTTACTGGTGAAGGCTCGGTGGGCCGCCATCCTCCTGTTGCCCATTGTTGATCTAGGCCATAGTTCCCAACTGTGCCGATTTAGGTCACAATTCTAGAAGACAGTCCTGCTGCCCTGACAGTCATTCTTGTCTTGACTGCTGGAAACGGTAGGAGTTGCTCCCCTGCAATGGTACATGCAGCAGTACAAAGGTGTTTTAGGGTAGTGGAGATTTAGCAGCTACAAAATTGCTAGTCCCACCCCACCATGTTGTGGCCACACTTAATGTTCCCATTTCAGTGGTGCACCCTCACTATCCCGATTCCCCAACTTTAAATGTTGGGAGCTATGATTTAGGAGCATCTGTGCAAACTGCATCCAGTATGCTTCATAAATTAGGTAGGAAAGCCCTGCTCCAAAGCTTACAATCTATAGGACGGTAGGAGTTTTATACATGATGTTAAGTGCTATATATTGCATATTGGTTCAGCCAGATTATGAAAGTAAAACGTGCTTAGTGGGCTATATGATACAGCCACACAACAATGTTCGTCAGGTGGTCAGAGGGCTATAGAAAGAACACACAAGGGTGTTGTGTGAACTATGCAGAGTGGTGGTAATCAAATAGAATAACCTAGTAAGGTTAAGACGATGGTTGTGGTATCTGATAACTTTGCCTAAGCTTTCAGAAAAGTTTGGAGGCTAGAGGAAAGTCTTGATGTGCGAAGGACAACATGCCACTGAGTGGGTGCAATACAGAAAAAAGTCCTGTATCTGAGATGACACACATTTTGTAATATAATCAATAAACGCAGGTTCCATTTGGTAGGTAAAATTACTAAAAGATCTCCTGGTCCATCTCTAGTTTCCATGGGTCCCTAATGCATGCTTGATACAAGGAGAGCAATTAAAAAAGTGACTGTGTTATATCACACAATCATTAACCAAAAATTCAATATCACAGATTATAGAAAATGTGTGTTACGTAAAAAGGTACCAAAGCTACAGAAAGGCTATAACTTCACACTAGCACCTGGGAACCACACATGTAAAGCTGGCAAGAGGCCTGTAACACCATCCTTGACAAACAGCAAACAAAAGGGCACTGGAGTTAGTGGTAGGGAGATTGTTGGCCCTGTTACGAACGATGGCCAAGTAAGACCATCTAATAAATGTACGGCTGCTGACAAAAGCATTCTCTCTTTCTCTGCCTTCGGAAACTGTATGTCCAATGAAAAATTCTTATACAACCAAAGGAACTTAAAAAAGAAGATGCTATTGATGTTTGTTTTTTTGTGAGTTCAGCTCTAAACCCCTAACTAGCATAGAGGGACCTCCAATGTGTGCTGTAACAGCATGACAAGAAGAGGATTTCATTTTGATACTTGTGGGTTTTTCTTTTAACCCAAAACATTTAAATAAAATCTATCTAAGGTGTTGACTGCTATGTGTCACCATCTACCCGAAGAGACCCCTATACCACTTACTAATCATTTTACAATAACTATATATATTATATTTACCTAATATAATCATTATTATCTGTTCTTTCTACTTTATTGCCTATTTTTTCCCCCAGTACTGTATACTATAGCTGAAATAAAACCATAATTGCCCTCTAAGGACATTGTTACAGAGAAGCTTTCCCATTTTGCTCTAATATCACTATTCCGGTCTAAAAAATCTCTAATGACTTACAGATGGTGTTGACAGAAAATAAAGTGGCATGCAGGATGGACAGGTGTCCCATATGTACCGGATCCTTCAAGACAGTCCCAGTTATCATCGCTAAAAAATACACCTTTCTACAAAACTTAATCACTTAGCCCAGACACATGGTCACCTCTTTACCAACCAGACACAGTTACCTGATCTACATTTATTTTATCCTCAGAACCTTCCATCGGTGGCTGAACAAATAAATATACAACCAGATGGAGGCGCCCTTAGAGCCACCTGTTCTGCTGCTGGGTCACAGCTGTCACACCACACAGTGTAGAATACCTGAATATTTCCTACAAATCTTGCACCTTATTATTGACCTATTGGGTAATTACCAAGTGCTGTGGAATATGTTGGAATTATTACAGCCTTAATCATGTTACTTGAATACGTTTTTATATTTTCAACAATCTTGTAGTGTGGCTCAATTGCAATTCTCAATTTGAGGATGGATTATTAAATTGTTTTATTGCCTATGGCATCCATAATTAGCTATGGGGTGGGTAGGAGACCCCCTCAGGCACTTCGCTCCCTGTGGAGATGGGGGATCACGGTATCTTCTGATCCTTTTTTGTTAGGCTAAGAGTCTAAAAGTGGTGCACTGGGCTGTGACATCACAGCCCAGTGCACCACACTCCCAGCCCATCACCAATATAGAGGTGCAGCAGTCGACAGCTTCACAGGTAAGAAACTACTGCTTCTCCATGCCAGCGCCCAGTGTTGGGGCACTGTGGGGAAAATACAAATCTTGAATGAGCAACATTATGTCCCTCATCCAGTGTTTTAGGTGACAACTAAACCTTGTCTCTCTAGCCAATCTCCGTAGGTAGTGGTTGTACTGGCCCTGACTATCGGATAAGATTTCACTGGAAATGTCAGTTCCTGCCCCATGGTTTTGATACGGGTTATGATTAAAAGTGCCCCAAAGGACACTTCTCTCATCCGGCGAGAGAGAGTTTTGTCGCTCCCTCCTATTATTTGACCTCTAAATCTTCCTCTACTGTCCCTTTCTTTCGCTGCAAGCTATAGACGGCATCTCTGTCTCCTCACTGCAGGCTATAGACGGCATCTCTCTGTCTTCTCGCTGCAGGCTCTAGACGGCATCTCTCTGTCTCCTCGCTGCAGGATATAGACGGCATCTCTCTGTCTCCTCGCTGCAGGCTACAGACGGCATCTCTGTCTCCTCACTGCAGGCTATAGACGGCATCTCTGTCTCCTCGCTGCAGGCTATAGACAGCATCTCTGTCTCCTCGCTGCAGACTATAGACAGCATCTCTGTCTCCTCGCTGCAGGCTATAGACGGCATCTCTGTCTCCTCGCTGCAGGCTATAGACGGCATCTCTGTCTCCTCGCTGCAGGCTACAGACGGCATCTCTGTCTCCTCGCTGCAGGCTATAGACGGCATCTCTGTCTCCTCGCTGCAGGCTATAGACAGCATCTCTGTCTCCTCGCTGCAGGCTATAGACGGCATCTCTGTCTCCTCGCTGCAGGCTATAGACGGCATCTCTGTCTTCTCGCTGCAGGCTACAGACGGCATCTCTGTCTCCTCGCTGCAGGCTATAGACGGCATCTCTCCGGCTCCTCCCTGCAGGCTATAGGCGGCATCTCTGTCTTCTTGCCCTATTAGTGTGGGGGCAGTCTCTGAGCACTGCTTACTGACCAGGTCACGTGAGGTCATAGTCTCATGAGACCTCCTCACTAAGTAGTGCAGGGCACACCACACCCGTACTGACAGCGAGCACTGGCAATATGGGAAAATAGCAGCAGAGCCGTAACTTAGAATTCTAGCGCCTGGGGCGAGAAAGACAAATGCCGCCCCTAGCCCTCAATTTTAACCAATCTACCTAAAATATTCCTAAATTGCGCCCCCCTTCATCGTTGCGCCCA